>NW_027597039.1:12500-110730 GCF_964194155.1 Cetorhinus maximus
CAGAATAACAGATACCCGGGAGTGAGTTACAGACTGGAATCTCATCGAGGGGTTCGAGTGTTACGAGACTCAAAATATTTTTGCAAATTTTGCTCTTACTGTAAAGACCAAGAAAAACTACAACAAGGTAACATTGTTTAGTGGGAGCTTTACTCTGTATCTAACCCCGTGCTGTACCTGTCCTGGGAGTGTTGATGGGGACGGTGTAGATGGAGCTTTACTCTGTATCTAACCCCGTGCTGTACCTGTCCTGGGAGTGTTTGATGGGGACAGTGTAGAGGGAGCTTTACTCTGTATCTAACCCCGTGCTGTACCTGTCCTGGGAGTTTTTGATGGGGACAGTGTAGAGGGAGCTTTACTCTGTATGTAACCCCATGCTGTACCTGTCCTGGGAGTGTTTGATGGGGACAGTGTAGAGGGAGCTTTACTCTGTATCTAACCCCATGCTGTACCTATCCTGGGAGTGTTTGATGGGGACAGTGTAGAGGGAGCTTTACTCTGTATCTAACCCCATGCTGTACCTGCCCTGGGAGTGTTTGATGGGGACGGTGTAGAGGGAGCTTTACTCTCTATCTAACTCCGTGCTGTACCTGTCCTGGGAGTGTTTGATGGGGAGAGTGTAGAGGGAGCTTTACTCTGTATCTAACCCCGTGCTGTACCTGTCCTGGGAGTGTTTGATGGGGACAGTGTAGAGGGAGCTTTACTCTGTATCTAACCCCGTGCTGTACCTGTCCTGGGAGTGTTTGATGGGGACAGTGTAGAGGGAGCTTTACTCTGTATCTAACCCCGTGCTGTACCTGTCCTGGGAGTGTTTGATGGGGAAGGTGTAGAGGGAGATTTACTCTGTATCTAACCCTGTGCTGTACCTATCCTGGGAGTGTTTGATGGGGACAGTGTAGAGGGAGCTTTACTCTGTATCTAAGCTGCTGAGGGTAGAGTAAGGCTGAATGATGCTGACGTCCTGAGATACTGAGGAAATTGCAGCACACAATGGGGAAGATTTTTGTGCTATATTTTGGGACAGACACTGTATTAATATCAGAATGGGGAAGAAATCCTTTCATTCAGTTTGACGGTTCTGAAGGCTGGGTTAGATACACAAGCTATTAATACAAGACTGCGTGTGAGTCATCACAACATTTTATCTCTGTGAAGTGTTTCACAATTCTCACTCACACATAGTGTGAAGTTTGTGGCGAGTGTAGAGGGTAGGTGCAGTGTGAGAAAGACTCGGGGAATTAATGGCCCCAGGCAGCTGAAGGCACGGCCGCCAATGGTGGAGCGATGGGAATCGGGGGATGGTCAAGAGGCCGGAATTGGAGGAGCGCAGAGATCTCGGAGGGTTGTAGCGGCTGGAGGAGGTTACAGAGATAGGGAGCGTTGTAGGGACTGGAGGAGGTTACAGAGATAGGGAGGGTTGTAGGGGCTGGAGGAGGTTACAGAGATAGGGAGGGTTGTCAGGGCTGGAGGAGGTTACAGAGATAGGGAGGGGTGTAGGGGATGGAGGAGGTTACAGAGATAGGGAGGGTTGTAGAGGCTGGAGGAACTTACAGGGATAGGGAGGGTTGTAGTGGCTGGAGGAGGTTACAGAGATAGGGAGGGGTGTAGGGGATGGAGGAGGGTACAGAGATAGGGAGAGTTGTAGGGGCTGGAGGAGGTTACAGAGATAGGGAGGGTTGTAGGGGCTGGAGAAGGTTACAGAGATAGGGAGTGTTGTAGGGGCTGGCGGAGGTTACAGAGATAGGGAGGGTTGTAGGGGCTGGAGGAGGTTACAGAGATAGGGAGGGGTGTAGGGGCTGGAGGTGGTTACAGAGATAGGGAGGGGTGTAGGGGCTGGAGGAGGTTACAGAGATAGGGAGGGGTGTAGGGGCTGGAGGAGGTTACAGAGATAGGGAGGGGTGTAGGGGCTGGAGGAGGTTACAGAGATAGGGAGGGGTGTAGGGGCTGGAGGAGGTTACAGAGATAGGGAGGGGTGTAGGGGCTGGAGGAGGTTACAGAGATAGGGAGGGTTGTAGGGGTGGAGGAGGTTACAGAGATAGGGAGGGGTGTAGGGGCTGGAGGAGGTTACAGAGATAGGAGGGGTTGTAGGGGCTGGAGGAGGTTACAGAGATAGGAGGGGTTGTAGGGGCTGGAGGAGGTTACAGAGTTCTATCAGAGAGAAGGCTGAAGTGATGACCCTCCGACAGTGCTGCGCCCCCTCAGCACTGACCCTCCGACAGTGCGGCACTCCTCTGAGTAGCAGAAGAGGTTTTGCGCTCCCTTTGACTTGTATTTACTTTGCCACCTGCCCCCACATTAACTGCCAGAGGAAATGCTTTATTTGCAGCTGCTCAGAACTGACCACATCCCCAAAATTACCTGACAACCTGTTTCCCAAGTCTTTATGCAGTGTGTGGAGATCTATCCCATCACAGCCTCTGCTCCCTTTCGCTGACCCCTGCCCCTCCCACTCATCTAATCCACTTTTACCTCCAGCCTCCCCTCGACCCTCCTCCTCAATTACCCAACCCTTCCCCCATGCAGACAGCCCCCGACCCTCTGGTCCCCAACTCCATCTTCTAAACTCCTACAACCACTTTGCCCCTTAGCTCCTGCTTGTCCTCACCCCAGACAGCTTAAGCACAGTGTTAGATACAAAGTAAAGCTCCCTCTACACTGTCCCCATCAAACACTCCCAGGACAGGTACAGCACGGGGTTAGATACAGAGTAAAGCTCCCTCTACACTGTCCCCATCAAACACTCCCAGGACAGGTACAGCACGGGGTTAGATACAAAGTAAAGCTCCCTCTACACTGTCCCCATCAAACACTCCCAGGACAGGTACAGCACGGGGTTAGATACAAAGTAAAGCTCCCTCTACACTGTCCCCATCAAACACTCCCAGGACAGGTACAGCACGGGGTTAGATACAAAGTAAAGCTCCCTCTACACCGTCCCCATCAAACACTCCCAGGACAGGTACAGCACGGGGTCAGATACAGAGTAAAACTCCCTCTACACTGTCCCCATCAAACACTCCCAGGACAGGTACAGCACGGGGTTAGATACAGAGTAAAGCTCCCTCTACACTGTCCCCATCAAACACTCCCAGGACAGGTACAGCACGGGGTTAGATACAGAGTAAAGCTCCCTCTACACCGTCCCCATCAAACACTCCCAGGACAGGTACAGCACGGGGTTAGATACAGAGTAAAGCTCCCTCTACACTGTCCCCATCAAACACTCCCAGGACAGGTACAGCACGGGGTTAGATACAGAGTAAAGCTCCCTCTACACCGTCCCCATCAAACACTCCCAGGACAGGTACAGCACGGGGTTAGATACAGAGTAAAGCTCCCTCTACACTGTCCCCATCAAACACTCCCAGGACAGGTACAGCACGGGGTTAGATACAGAGTAAAGCCCCCTCTACACCGTCCCCATCAAACATTCTGTTATGCAGTTGATCTTCAGACAAAATGTTTTAGTGGAAACGTTTAACTTTATTAATGAGGCAGCAGCAGCAGGTACACGTGTGCATCAACCTCCATAACTAAAGATGAGACTCCCCGCGTTGTTGACGCATTGGATTTCACACATGATGTGACCTTACATCACCAGATTATCCTTAAAGCTACAGCCCAACATGTCCCAAAACTATAATTGCTACATTCCTCCCCCTTTAACCATTCTGTCCATCTTGTATTTACTTGGACTTTTATCTCATCACTTTCCAACATTTACACAAGTCAAGAAAGTAGAAGTTCAGCCTTTCAGGTGATTTCCGGATCTGTGCGGAATGTCGCAGAGGTCCACGGCTTCAGATTCATTTGTGGGAAGCACATTCTCCGGCCCCTCATTTGGCCCTCGCACTTCAGTGTGTTCCCCTCCGACAGAGACACCGGGCATGTCTGCCCTTGATGGAGCCACTTCAACGGGTACCACCGCTTTGGTGATGGTTGCAGGCAGAACATCATTTTGTCCCCTCCCTCCTTCTTAAACGATCCACAGGCCTGGGAGGGGGGGCGATCCCACCCTCCATTTCCACGCGGTGTAACAATGGTCCGGTCACAGAGCTCACTTCACCTGGTAACCACGTCCGTCCTCCCCCCCAAATTCCTGACACAATCAGCTTTGCCGGCAGTAAATTGTCACTCCCGACTGCAAACCATGAGTCGCTTTTTGGTTCCCTTCACCTCTCCCAACACCCTCCCCTCCGAATTGGGAATGAGTCGTGTCCGAAGACGGGTCCTGGTCAGTAATTCTGCAGATCTTGCTCCTGTCCTAGTGCAGGAGGGGAGTCGCTCAGTAGAGAAGTAGAAAACCAGCAAGTTTGGCTTCCAGCGAGTCGCCTGTTAACTTCTTCATTCCCGCACTAAAAGTTTGCACTGCTCCTTCCGCCAGTCCATTTGATGACAAATGGTCCGGTGCAGTCTTCACATGGTCGATACCATTGAGGCTGATAAATCGCTGCACTTATAAACGCAGTACCATTTATCTGAGACGCATATCTCTGTATTACTAATAGGGTAGTAATAGTGGGGGATTCCAACTGCCCCAACATTAACTGGGTTAGTCATAGTGTGATAGGTTTAGAGGGAGCGGAATTCTTAAAATGAACCCAGGAGAGCTTTTTAAGCCAGTACATAGAAGATCCTACAAGAGAGGGGGCAGTCCTGGACTTAATTTTAGGGAATGAAGCCGGGCAAGTGGCAGAGGTATCAGTGGGGGAGCATTTTGCAGATAGTGATCATAACTCAGTTAGATTCAAGGTTGTTATGGAAAAGGACAAGGATGGGCCAGAAATCAGAGTTCTAAATTAGGGGAAGGCCGATTTTAAAAAGATCAGATATGATTTGGCCAGAGTGGACTGGGAGCAGCTACTTTTAGATAAATCTGCATCAGAGCAGTGGGACTTATTCAAGAAGGAAATAGGGAGAGTACAGGGCCAACATATTCCAGTAAAGATAAAGGGTGGGACCAACAAATCCAGGGAACCCTAGATGTCGAGGGATATACAGGATTGGATCAAGAGAAAAAGGGAGGCTTATGGCAGATACCGAAGGCTCAAAACAGTGGAAGCCCTAGAGGAGTATAGAATGTGTAGGGGGGAACTTAAAAAGGAAATTAGAGGAGCAAAAAGGGGGAATGAAAAAATATTGGCAGGTAAAAGAAAGGAAAATCCAAAGTTATTTTACAAGTTCATTAAGAGTAAGAGGATAACTAGGGAAAGAGTAGGGCCCATTTAGGACCATAGTGGCAATTTGTGTGTGGAGCCGGAAGACGTAGGTAGGGTTCCAAAAGAATTGTTAGTGTTCACAAGTGAGAGGGATGACGTGGGTATGGAAATCAGGCAGAAGGACTGTGATATAATTAAAGAAATTAGCATAGAAAGGGGGGAGGTTCTAAGTGGTCTGGCAGGCTTAAAAGTAGATAAATCTCCAGGCCCGGATGAAATGTATCCCAGGCTGTTGAGTGAGGCAAAGGAGGAGATAGCAGGGGCGCTGGCAATAATTTTCAATACCTCTCTGGCCACAGGAGAGGTGCCAGAGGACTGGAGGACAGCCAATGTGGTACAGTTATTCAAGAAGGGAGGAAGGGATAAACCAGGGAACTACAGGCCAGTCAGTCTAACCTCAGTGGTGGGGAAACTATTGGAAGCAATTCTGAGGGACAGGATGAATCTACACTTGGAGAGGCAGGGGTTAATCAAGGACAGTCAGTAAGGTTTTGTTAAGGGGAGGTCATTTCTGACCAATTTGATTGAATTGTTTGAAGGGGTGACCAGGTGTGTAGATGAGGGTGATGCATTTGATGTGGTCTACTTGGACTTCAGCAAGGCTTTTGATAAGGTCCCGCATGGGAGACTGATAATGAAGGTAAGAGCCCATGGGGTCCAAGGGAATTTGACAAATTGGATCCAGAATTGGCTGTGTGGCAGGAAGCAGAGGGTGATGATCGAGGGGTGTTTTTGTGACTGGATGCCTGTGTCCATTGGGGTTGCACAGGGATCGGTGTTGGGTCCCTTGTTGTTTGTGGTATATATAAATAATTTAGACTTGAACGTAGGAGGGTTGATCAGTAAGTTCGCGGATGACACGAAAACTGGTGGGTTGGTAAATAGTGAGGATGATAGCCTTAGATTACAGGAGGATTTAGATGGGCTGGTCAGATGGGCTGATCAGTGGCAAACGGAATTCAATCCGGATAAGTGTGAGGTGATGCACTTGGGCAGGACAAACAAGGCACGGGAATACACGATGAATGGTAGGACCCTGGGAAGTACTGAGGATCAGAGGGACCTTGGAGTGCATGTCCAACGGTCCCTTAGGATAGCGGGACAGGTAGATAAGGTGGTTAAGAAGGCATATGGGATCCTTGCCTTTATTAGCCGAGGCACAGAATATAAGAGCAGGGATGTTATGCTGGAACTGTATAAAACGCTGGTTAGGCCACAGCTAGAGTATTGCATGTAGTTCTGGAATCCGCATTATAGGAAGGATGTGATTGCACTAGAGAGAGTGCAGAGGAGATTTACCAGGATGTTGCCTGGGCTGGAGAGTTTTAGTTAGGAGGAGAGATTGGATACACTGGGGCTATTTTCCCTGGAGCGGAGGAGATTGAGGGGGTACATGATTGAGGTGTATAAAATTATGAGGGGCATAGATAGGGTAGACAGGAAGGAACTTTTCCCCTTGGTGGAGGGATCAATAACCAGGGGGCATAGATTTAAGGTAAGGGGCAGGAGGTTTAGAGGGGATGTGAGGAAGAATTTTTTCACCCAGAGGGTGATGGGAATCTGGAACTCACTGCCTGAAAGGGTGGTAGAGACAGAAACCCTCATAATATTTAAGAAGTATTTGGATGTGCACTTGCGATGCCATGGGATACAAGGCTATGGGCCTAGTGCTGGAAAATGGGATTAGAATAGTTAGGTACTTGTTTGACCGGCGCAGACTCGATGGGCCGAAGGGCCTTTTTTCTGTGCTGTAGACCTCGATGGCAATCCATGGATGGTGAAACTCTGGCGGAGTTTTACTTTGGCAGCGCCTGATGTTGGCGACTTTACCTCACAAACGTCTAGCTGCTTGGAATGAGCTTGTATAGTCAGTAGAAACATGGTTCCAAGGAAAGGCCTGACATAATCCACATGCAATCTGACCCAGGGCCTACCAGGCCACTCCCCATGGTCCAGCCACCGGCAGCTTTTGTAGCTGTTGATGTTGCACATGGCGTTTTACCATCTTTTCAATATCGCCATCCATTCCCGGCCGCCAAAGATAACTCCGCGATACCGTCTTCACCCGGGAGGTCCCTGTCACTCGACTAAAAGTGGTTCCCGGCCTCGTGCAGGAACTACTACCCGTGCACCCCAGAATGGAATACCATCTTGACTGCTCATCCCACGTCTTCGGTTGGAAGACAATTTCAGCCCATCAGAGACTGGATCCCGGGGCCAACCACGTAACACTTGGGATCTCTCACTCGAGACAGGACTGGATCACGGTTCCTCCATTTTCTCATCTGCCTGGTGCAGACTGGCGAGAAATCTAGAAAGTTCCTCACTAATACTGGTGGAACTGGGACATGTTCGTTATTCTCTTGCAAAGGAAGGCGACTTAGGGCATTGGCTTTACGGATCCCTGGTCTGTGTACAAAGGTGTATTCATATGCTGCCAAAATGATCTATGAACCAACCCTTGCAGGAGCTGTGGGAGGTATAGCCTTTTCCTCGCTAAACAGACCCAAAAGTGGTTTGTGGTCTGATGCTGTTGGGAAATGCCACCCGTGCCATGTGTTTGTGGAAGTTTTTTTACGCCAAAAATAATCGACAGGCCTTCCCTTTTTGACCTGAGGATGTCCGATCTCGGCTGTGGGAAACGTCCTGGGTGCGTTGGCCTCTCTGTGCCGCCGTCCATCTTGCGAGATAGGGGCCGCTCCCACTCCGCAGGGGAGGGGGAGGGGGAAGGGGATGCATCGCAGGTTCGCACCGATCCCTGCATCCGGTCACAATGCACGAACACATGGGGAGAGTGCAAGAGCTGTTTGACTTTCACGAAGGCTTCTTTTTTTGGGGTGCCTCCCAAAACCCAACGCTGTTTGTTTCTTCGCATCGTGAATGTGGCAGGGCCAGAACTGTGGATAAGTTTGGTAAAAACCGCACATGATAATTGATCACCCCTCAAAATGGTTTCATTTCGGAGGCGTTGCTGGGTGCGGGCGCCTCTCCGGTTGCTTTAACCTTCTCTTCAACCGGGTGTAACCCTTGGGCACCTATACCCGGTGGCCCCAATAAATGACTCCATCTGCTTGAAAAGTGGGTTTCCCCTTCTTCAGGCGCACCCCTGCTTGTAAAAATCATTTCAGCACTCCCTCTGGGTTAGCCAAGTGTTCCTTTCCTGTGAATCCGATTATCAGTACATCGTCCAGGTGGACCACAGCCTGAGGTCAGTCCCTGTAGTAACTCTTCATCCTCCTCTGGAAAATGGCCCAGACTGAGGGAACCCCGAAGGGCAGGCGTGTATATGGCGATAACTCTTTGTGGGTATTTATGGTGACGAATTCCCGGGAAGGGTCATCCCGCTCCAATCGCTGATAGACGTGACTCATGCCAAGCTTTGTATACGTTGTCCCTCCCGCTAGTTTGGCACAGAGGTCTTCGCTCTTGGGAAACGTGTCCAGTTTGGCTGCCCTGTTGACCATTAGTTTATGGTCTCCACAGATCCAGATGGCCCGATCTGATCTGGTCTAAGGGCAGGGACTGTGGGTGCTGCCCACTCTGAGAACCCAACCATTTTTATGACACTCTCTAGCCGGTTCAACTCAGCGTCAACCTCCTCTCTCAGGGCGTGTGGCACCGGTCTTGCTTTCAAGAAACGAGGGGTTGCTTCTGGGTCCACGTAAACCCTGGCCTGTAGGCCTTGGATTTTTCCCAGTTCACCCTCGAAGACAGTGTCAGGTTTTTTTGTTAACAGCTCTGGCAGTACCCCCTGCTCACAACTGGGAAGATTTTGGACCAGTTTAATGTAATCTTCTTCAACCAACCACGCCCTAGAAGGCTTGGCCCTCTCACCTCCTCCCACTATCACTGGGAACCGTGCCGATTGGTGTCGACAATGAACAGTTGCTCTGGTGATACCTATTACCTGGATTTCTGCGCCTGTGTGGGTTTTCAGCTTGGCAGATATTTGTTCCAAATGTAATTGTTGATCCACCTTTATTTAAATATCTGAAAGTGTGTTCCCCTATCACAGTGGCAGAAGCAAACGTGTCTACTTCCATTTTTAAGGGTTTACCGTTCACTTGCTCTGTAACGAATATAGGCTCTGTCTCCCCAGCCTTCATGTTGAGTAATGAATAAATGTCAGAATCGGTTGTTTCCGATTCTCCTACGCTACAGACTTCATGGGACTTGGTTTGTTATTTGGAGGCCTGTTTAGATCTCACTTTGCAATGTCTCATGACGTGACAGAAATAACATTCTGCGTTTCGAATCGCCAATCTCTAGAAGACTCCGCGTCGATGAAAATTATTTTTCCATTCAGTGGCTAAGCTGTTTCCTCTTATTTCTCGGTTAGCGGGGTTCGTCTCCCGCTTGGCGGCGGACTCCCGGCTTTTCCGCGCCACGTTCGGGCTGACTGTTCTTGCCCGGCTGGGAGAAAGGCCCCATTTGGCGCCCCTTGAATTGCCTGTGATTCCCTCGCGGCGCTTTCCATTGCCAGCGCTTATTTCTAACGCTTTCTTAAAAATCGAGCTTCAAAATCAGGCCGCAACCTTCGCTGTATCACGCACGCCACATACTAAAACCATCCCCGAGCATGTCACTCAGGGTTTCACCAGAATCACAATACTCCGTCAGTTGCTTTCATTTCGTCACGTAGGTCGCAATGGTCTCCCCTCTGGGGCTCTATTACATGAATTGAACCTGAACCTCTGCATTGAGACTGAGGGCTGGGGTTGAAAATGCCCCTTAACGAGGTCGAATAGCTCACTGAAAGTCTTCGAATCCGGGGCGCTGGGGGGCCTGTCAATCTTCGAATTAAACTGTAGGTTTTGCTGCCACAAATACTCAGGAGAATCGCTCTCCTCTTTTCCTCCCCCGTGATTTTGTTTGCTTGAAAGAAAAATGCAAGATGTTCTGCATATTGAGACCAATCGCCTGTGGCTGGCTCTAAGGCATCGATACTGCCAGACTGTAGCATTTCGGATGAGTATATCTCTACTTTTTAACGAACGCAGATACTCCCAATCGCTGGGAGAGGTACAGCAACGATTCTGATTTATCCTCATCGTCAGTTATGGAGTTGATCTTCAGGCAACTTTTTTTAGTGGAAACATTTAACTTTATTTACAAGAGAGCAGCAACTACACATCTGCATCAAACTCCATAACTAAAGAGGAATTTTCCTGCAGAGGTTCCCTGTCCTCCTAACGCATTGGTTTACACAGATCATGTGACACAAAATTATTCTTAAAAGCCACAGTCCAATATCTCCCAAAACTATAATCACTAAACATTCCCAGAAAAAGGTACAGCACGGGGTTAGATACAGAAAAAAGCTCCTTCTACACTGTCCCCATCAAACACTCCCAGGGCAGGTACAGCACGGGGTTAGATACAGAGTAAAGCTCCCTCTACACCTTCCCCATCAAACACTCCCAGGACAGGTACAGCACGGGGTTAGATACAGAGTAAAGCTCCCTCTACACTGTCCCCATCAAACACTCCCAGGACAGGTACAGCACGGGGTTAGATACAGGGTAAAGCTCCCTCTACACTGTCCCCATCAAACACTCCCAGGACAGGTACAGCACGGGGTTAGATACAGAGTAAAGCTCCCTCTACACTGTCCCCATCAAACACTCCCAGGGCAGGTATAGCACGGGGTTAGATACAGAGTAAAGCTTCCTCTACACTGTCCCCATCAAACACTCCCAGGACAGGTACAGCACGGGGTTAGATACAGAGTAAAGCTCCCTCTACACTGTCCCCATCAAACACTCCCAGGACAGGTACAGCACGGGGTTAGATACAGAGTAAAGCTCCCACTACACTGTCCCCATCAAACACTCCCAGGACAGGTACGGCACGGGGTTAGATACAGAGTAAAGCTCCCTCTACACTGTCCCCATCAAACACTCCCAGGACAGGTACAGCACGGGGTTAGATACAGAGTAAAGCTCCCTCTACACCGTCCCCATCAAACACTCCCAGGACAGGTACAGCACGGGGTTAGATACAGAGTAAAGCTCCCTCTACACTGTCCCCATCAAACACTCCCAGGACAGGTACAGCACGGGGTTAGATACAGAGTAAAGCTCCCTCTACACTGTCCCCATTAAACACTCCCAGGACAGGTACAGCACGGGGTTAGATACAGAGTAAAGCTCCCTCTACACCGTCCCCATCAAACACTCCCAGGACAGGTACAGCACGGGGTTAGATACAGAGTAAAGCTCCCTCTACACTGTCCCCATCAAACACTCCCAGGACAGGTACAGCACGGGGTTAGATACAGAGTAAAGCTCCCTCTACACCGTCCCCATCAAACACTCCCAGGACAGGTACAGCACGGGGTTAGATACAGAGTAAAGCTCCCTCTACACTCTCCCCATCAAACACTCCCAGGACAGGTACAGCACGGGGTTAGATACAGAGTAAAGCTCCCTCTACACCGTCCCCATCAAACACTCCCAGGACAGGTACAGCACGGGGTTAGATACAGAGTAAAGCTCCCTCTACACCGTCCCCATCAAACACTCCCAGGACAGGTACAGCACGGGGTTAGATACAGAGTAAAGCTCCCTCTACACCGTCCCCATCAAACACTCCCAGGACAGGTACAGCACGGGGTTAGATACAGAGTAAAGCTCCCTCTACACTGTCCCCATCAAACACTCCCAGGACAGGTACAGCACGGGGTTAGATACAGAGTAAAGCTCCCTCTACACTGTCCCCATCAAACACTCCCAGGACAGGTACAGCACGGGGTTAGATACAGAGTAAAGCTCCCTCTACACCGTCCCCATCAAACACTCCCAGGACAGGTACAGCACGGGGTTAGATACAGAGTAAAGCTCCCTCTACACTCTCCCCATCAAACACTCCCGGGACAGGTACAGCACGGGGTTAGATACAGAGTAAAGCTCCCTCTACACTGTCCCCATCAAACACTCCCAGGACAGGTACAGCACGGGGTTAGATACAGAGTAAAGCTCCCTCTACACTGTCCCCATCAAACACTCCCAGGACAGGTACAGCACGGGGTTAGATACAGAGTAAAGATCCCTCTACACTGTCCCCATCAAACACTCCCAGGACAGGTACAGCACGGGGTTAGATACAGAGTAAAGGCTGCTCTACGCTGTTGGTTTGACTGTTTTGTTCTCTGTGCCGCAGTGTTGACCATCGATCGAGTGGACCCAGGAAGATGGCGCGGCCGTGCGCCTTGTTCCAGACCCTTCCCGCCGCCAGCCTACTCCTGGCGTTGCTGGGCGGCGCCCGGACGGCGCGGGGCGCGGACGGAGTGACCCCCACTGCCCCGCTGGGGGACAACGCCAGCTGCCAGGGCCTGTACGAGTGCGAGGGGGGGGTCATCCTGCCCCTGTGGCAGCCCCAGGACCCGTCGGTGGGCGACAAAGTGGCGCGGGCCATTGTCTACTTCGTGGCGCTGGTCTACATGTTCCTGGGGATGTCCATCGTCGCCGACCGCTTCATGGCTTCCATCGAGGTCATCACCTCGCAGGAGCGGGAGATTACCATCAAGAAGGCCAACGGCGAGACCATGACGGCCACCGTGCGGGTCTGGAACGAGACCGTGTCCAACCTGACGCTGATGGCGCTGGGCTCCTCGGCGCCCGAGATCCTCCTCTCCGTCATCGAGGTCTGCGGGCACAAGTTCGAGGCCGGGACCCTGGGCCCGGCCACCATCGTGGGCAGCGCGGCCTTCAACATGTTCGTCATCATCGCCACCTGCATCTACGTGGTGCCCGACGGCGAGAGCCGGAAGATCAAGCACCTGCGCGTCTTTTTCGTCACCGCCAGCTGGAGCATCTTCGCCTACATCTGGCTCTACCTGATCCTGGCCATCATCTCGCCGGGGGTGGTGGACGTCTGGGAGGGCCTGGTCACCTTCTTCTTCTTCCCCGTCTGCGTCCTCGTGGCCTGGATCGCCGACCGTCGCCTGCTCATCTACAAGTACATGTACAAGAGGTACCGGGCCGACAAGAACCGGGGGCTGATCATCGAGACGGTGGGCGAGCGGCCGCTGGACAAGCTGGACATGGAGCTGGACGGGGCCTACAAGGGCTCGCAGGACGGGCTGGAGGCTGAGGCCGGCGAGAAGGACCAGGAGGAGGAGGCCCGGCGGGTGATGGCCCGGGCGCTGAGGGACCTGCGCCAGCGCCACCCGGAGAAGGACATGGAGCAGCTGGTGGAGCTGGCCAACTACCAGGCCCTGAGCCAGCAGCAGAAGAGCCGGGCCTTTTACCGTATCCAGGCCACCCGCCGCATGACCGGGGCCGGCAACATCCTCAAGAAGCACGCGGCCGAGCAGGCCCGCAAGGCCCTGAGCCTGCAGGAACTGCGGGCCGGCGCCAGCCTTGCCGGGGGCACCGTCTGCTTTGAGCGCGCCCAGTACCAGTGCTTTGAGAACTGCGGCGCCCTGAGGCTGGGGGTGGCCCGGGAGGGCGGGGACCCCGGCTGCACCCTGGCGGTGGACTTCCGCACCGAGGACGGCACCGCCAACGCTGGCTCCGACTACCAGTTCGCCGAGGGCACCCTGGTCTTCCAGCCGGGCGAGACGCGCCGCGAGCTCTCCGTGGGCATCATCGACGACGACATCTTCGAGGAGGACGAGTACTTCCGGGTGCGGCTCAGCAACCTGCGGGTCAGCTGCCCCGGGGAGGGCCGGGCCGCCCTCCCGCTGCCCCCGCCGCCCCCCACCCCGGCCTACGTCCTGGGCTCGCCCAGCGCCGCCACCGTCACCATCTTCGACGACGACCACGCCGGCGTCTTCTCCCTGGAGCAGGACTCGCAGCGGGTCAGCGAGAGCGTGGGGGTCATGAGGGTCAAGGTGCAGAGGACGTCGGGGGCGAGGGGCACCGTGCACCTCCCCTTCAAGATGGTCGAGGGCACGGCCAAGGCGGGCGAGGACTTCGAGCAGTACAGCGGGCACCTGGTCTTTCAGAACGACGAGACTCTGTAAGTCCAACCTTGTCGGATCGTAGTTAAGATGACTCTCCACCCCCCCCCACCCCTGCTCTATAACCCTCCTCCTCCTCCTCATTGTTCCTCAAGCCTCATTACCATTCCCTTCTTAACCTTCAGAAAGAACCTTGTCGGAGACTCCCACAGCCCAGGGGGAGGCCATTCAGCCCATCATTGTCTGTGCTGGCTCTTTGAAAGATCTATCCAGTTACCCCCCAAAAGTCCTCCCCGCCCTTTCTGCCCCCCATAGTCCTGCAAATTTCTCCCAACCCTTCCTGATTTTGAACGCCTCAATTCAATCTCCCCCTTAACCTTCTCTGCTCCAAGGAGAACAATCCCAGCTCCTCCCAGTCTCTCCACATGAACTGAGGTCTCTCATGCCTGAGAACGTTCCAACCAATCTCTTCCCCTTTAAGAGGCCTCGATTGGGTTCATCCTTCATCTTCCCAAACTGACTTATTGATGTTGAGAAGGTTTTATCGATATTTTAATTCAGGTCCTGTGGATATCTTTGATGCAAAGCTATGTAAATTAAGAGTCTTTATTTAAAGATTGTGTCCATTACATTGGTCATGACAAAATCCTCCAATTCCGGCCTCTTGACCATCCCCCGATTCCCATCGCTCCACCATTGGCAGCCGTGCCTTCAGCTGCCTGGGGGCCCTGAGCTCTGGAATTCCCTCCCTAAACCTCTCCGTCTCTCGCTCCCTCCCTCTCTCCTCCTCTAAGACGCTCCTTAAAACCGACCTCTGTGACCGAGCTTTTGGTCCCCCTGTCCCTAATATCTCCCTATGTGGCTCGGGGTCAGATTCTGTCTGATTGACCTTCCTGTGAGGGATCAAGGGTGCAGCGATGGAACTCGAGGTGTGTGCAAGAGGCCCAAATTGGAGGAGCGCAGAGACCTTGGAGGGTGGGAAGAGATTACAGGGATAGGGAGGGTTGTAGGGGCTGGAGGAGGTTACAGAGATAGGGAGGGTTGTAGGGGCTGGAGGAGGTTACAGAGATAGGGAGGGTTGTAGGGGCTGGAGGAGATTACAGAGATAGAGAGGGTTGTAGGGGCTGGAGGAGGTTACAGAGATAGGGAGGGTTGTAGGGGTTGGAGGAGGTTACAGAGATAGGGAGGGTTGTAGGGGGCTGGAGGAGGTTACAGAGATAGGGAGGGTTGTAGGGGGCTGGAGGAGGTTACAGAGATAGGGAGGGGTGTAGGGGCTGGAGGAGGTTACGGAGATAGGGAGGGTTGTAGGGGCTGGAGGAGGTTACAGAGATAGGGACGGTTGTAGGGGCTGGAGGAGGTTACAGAGATAGGGAGGGTTGTAGGGGCTGGAGGAGGTTACAGAGATAGGGAGGGGTGTAGGGGCTGGAGGAGGTTACAGAGATAGGGAGGGTTGTAGGGGCTGGAGGAGGTTACAGAGATAGGGAGGGGTGTAGGGGCTGGAGGAGGTTACAGAGATAGGGAGGGTTGTAGGGGCTGGAGGAGGTTACAGAGATAGGGAGGGTTGTAGGGGCTGGAGGAGGTTACAGAGATGGGTAGAGCGGACCAGCGATTGGAAATGAAGGTGGAGAGTTTTAGTTTGGAGATGTTGTCAGGACTGGAGCGGGTGTTGGTCAGCGTGGGGAGGGATGGGTGAACAGGATTTGGAGTGTGTGTTCGGAACTGGCACAGAAGAGATTTCGAGTGATTTCCTGCCTTGTCCAGGACACCCTCCGGACAGTCTCTGCGGGACTTCAATCACCCATCTTATATTTCACCTCTGCCACGTCAGACATGAGGGGAGGGGGCGTGGGGAGATGGGGGTCCATTCAGCCCCTCTCAATCCCATGAGGAGTAACGATGGGAATTGAGCAAGTGATTGATCAGGAACGGTGAGGTTCAGGGGCAAAAGAAGCAGGAACGCCGAGATCAGCAGGAATGGTGTTGGGGAAGGGCCAGCAGGGATGTGTCGGGCCGAATGGACTCAGTCTGTGCTCTGCGTTTCCACAATGTACCGTGCCCTTGTGGGACCGAGCCTGGCGTCCTGATGGGTGGTGCTGGATGATAGCAGAGCTCGGGCCTGAGCAGATGGGAGTGTGGTGGACAATCCCTCAGGGTGTGATGGATGTTGGAAAGTGGAGCAGCTCCTGTCACATTCCAAGATACTGAAGGAGCTGCGGAGACGAGAAACAGCTTCCTCCTCCTGTCTGACCTTCACAAGTCCTTGCTGCCTCTCTGTTAGCTCCCCCCGGACACCCACACCTCCGCTGGCGTGTCCTGGAGTACAGGAACAGGAGGAGGCCATTCAGACCCCCTCCTCAAGCCTGTTACACAGGAACAGGAGGAGGCCATTCAGCCCCTTATTGAGCCTGTTACACAGGAACAGGAGGAGGCCATTCAGCCCCTTATTGAGCCTGTTACACAGGAACAGGAGGAGGCCATTCAGACCCCCTCCTCAAGCCTGTTACACAGGAACAGGAGGAGGCCATTCAGCCCCTCTCCTCGAGCCTGTAACACAGGAACAGGAGGAGACCATTCAGCCCCTCTCAAGCCTGTTACACAGGAACTGGCAAAGGCCCATTCAGCCCCTTATTGAGCCTGTTACACAGGAACAGGAGGAGGCCATTCAACCCTTCAAGCCTGTTACACAGGAACAGGAGGAGGCCATTCAACCCCCTCCAGCCTGTTACACAGGAACAGGAGGAGGCCATTCAGCCCCCACTCCTCAAGCCTGTTACACAGGAACAGGAGGAGGCCATTCAGACCCCCTCCTCGAGCCTGTTACACAGGAACAGGAGGAGGCCATTCAGCCCCCCCTCCTCAAGCCTGTTACACAGGAACAGGAGGAGGCCATTCAGCCCCCCCTCCTCAAGCCTATTACACAGGAACAGGAGGAGGCCATTCAGCCCCTCAAGCCTGTTACACCCATTCAATGAGATTGCATTGGATCTGCATCTTAACTCTACGTCTCCCCACATTCCCCCCCTCCCCCCACCTCTCACCCTTTGGCTCCATATTCCTTACTGCCCTTGGCTGGTAAAAACCCTCCCATTTCGGATGTAAGCTGATGATAGACTTCCACACTTGAACCCCCACTCCCACCCCTCTGACCCCTCTGCCCTACCCCCCTGTGTGAAAAAGCACTTTCCCAAAGTCTCTCCTGGCCCTGAGTTCAAGATTTTGGCCCCTTGTTCTAGATTCCACACTCCAGCAGCCAATGGGAGAAGAATTTTGTCTCTATCGACCCTAGCAATCCCTTTCAAAATCTTCAAAAATCCTCAATTAAATCACCTCTTAACCTCCTGTACTCTCCAGTGGTCTGGGAATCTCGGACTGACCCTCCGACAGTGCGGCGCTCCCTCAGCACTGACCCTCCGACAGTGCGGCACTCCCTCAGTACTGACCCTCCGACAGTGCTGCGCTCCCTCAGCACTGACCCTCCGACAGTGCGGCGCTCCCTCAGTACTGACCCTCCGACAGTGCGGCGCTCCCTCAGTACTGACCCTCCGACAGTGCGGCCCTCCCTCAGCACTGACCCTCCGACAGTGCGGCACTCCCTCAGTACTGACCCTCCGACAGTGCTGCGCTCCCTCAGCACTGACCCTCCGACAGTGCGGCGCTCCCTCAGCACTGACCCTCCGACAGTGCAGCTCTCCCTCAGTACTGACCCTCCGACAGTGCGGTGCTCGCTCAGCGCTGACCCTCTGACTGTGCAGCGCTCCCTCAGTACTGACCTTCCCAGCGTTTTAGATGTGCCGTTTTTTAGGATGAGACATTAAACCGAGGCCCCGTCTGCCCTCTCGGGCGGGTGTAAAAGATCCCACGGCCACTATTGGAAGAAGAGCAGGGGGGAGTTCTCCCCGGTGTCCTGGGGCCAATAATTATCCCTCAACCAACATCACTAAAAACAGATGATCTGGGTCATTATCACATTGCTGTTTGTGGGATCTTACTGTGCATAAATTGGCTGCTGAGTTTCCTACATTACAACAGTGAGCGCACTTCAAAAAAAAAGTCCTTCATTGTGTGTGAAACGCTTTGGGACGTCCCGAGGTGGGTGACAGGAGCTGGAGAAATGGGAACCTTACTTTCATTCATGTTCTGTCTCTCCCATTCTCTCTTTCTCATTCACTCTCATTTTCTGTCACATTCTCTGTCTTTCACACTCTCTCTCTCTGTTCCTCATACTCTCTCTGGTTGTTTCCCAGTTGGCTCCTATGTGCTTTACAGCTTCTAATTCACCTTTTGGTTTCCAATGGCAAGGGTTGGTGTGCGTGGTTTGGAGTGTTAGTCTGGAGATGGGTTGGATTGAAATGCATTGAGTTGGAATGGGTTGGGAGTGAATTGGGATGGGTTGGGAGTGAACTGGGATGGGTTGGGAGTGAGTTGGGATGGATTAGGAGTGAGTTGGGATGGGTTGGGAGTGAGTTGGGATGGATTGGGAATGAGTTGGGATGGGTTGGGAGTGAGTTGGGATGGATTAGGAGTGAGTTGGGATGGGTTGGGAGTGAGTTGGGATGGTTGGGAGTGAGTTGGGATGGGTTGGGAGTGAGTTGGGAGTGAGCTGGGATGGGTCGGGAGTGAGCTGGGATGGGTCGGGAGTGAGCTGGGATGGGTCGGGAGTGAGCTGGGATGGGTCGGGAGTGAGCTGGGATGGGTCGGGAGTGAGCTGGGATGGGTCGGGAGTGAGCTGGGATGGGTCGGGAGTGAGCTGGGATGGGTCGGGAGTGAGCTGGGATGGGTCGGGAGTGAGCTGGGATGGGTCGGGAGTGAGCTGGGATGGGTCGGGAGTGAGCTGGGATGGGTCGGGAGTGAGCTGGGATGGGTCGGGAGTGAGCTGGGATGGGTCGGGAGTGAGCTGGGATGGGTCGGGAGTGAGCTGGGATGGGTCGGGAGTGAGCTGGGATGGGTCGGGAGTGAGCTGGGATGGGTCGGGAGTGAGCTGGGATGGGTCGGGAGTGAGCTGGGATGGGTCGGGAGTGAGCTGGGATGGGTCGGGAGTGAGCTGGGATGGGTCGGGAGTGAGTTGGGATGGATTGGGTGTTGGGGGTTTCTCTGAATGTTGGCTTCCTTTAATTCTGAGGATGGAATTCTGTAATTACTCTATTTCTTTGCCTAAA
This sequence comes from Cetorhinus maximus, assembly GCF_964194155.1. NCBI lineage: Eukaryota > Metazoa > Chordata > Chondrichthyes > Lamniformes > Cetorhinidae > Cetorhinus > Cetorhinus maximus. The sequence goes on from NW_027597039.1 coordinate 31,781, forward strand.
TTAACATTCCTCCATCCACACTTCGAAAATAGTTGAACTTTTCTGACTGTTAATGAGTGGTTAATTTAATCTCAAACCCCAGGGATATTAAAATCCATCAGTGTACGTGTCAGGATTGTGAATAAATGCAGCCCAACTTGATTCCAATAATATCTAGCTGGCATGTCACGTTGAGCGGCTAAGAGAAACAGATCACCAGTTCCACTGGCAGCCCCAATAAACAAATGCCAGGCGACGCTTACAACAACAACTCGCATTTAAATTGCACTTTCAGTGCAGTAAAACGGTCCCAAGGCAGGAATGTAAATCAGACAGAGATACGGAGGGTTGTAGGGGCTGGAGGAGGTTACAGAGATAGGGAGGGGTGTAGGGGCTGGAGGAGGTTACAGAGATAGGGAGGGTTGTAGGGGCTGGAGGAGGTTACAGAGATAGGGAGGGTTGTAGGGGCTGGAGGAGGTTACAGAGATAGGGAGGGATGTAGGGGCTGGAGGAGGTTACAGAGATAGGGAGGGGTGTAGGAGCTGGAGGCGGTTACAGAGATAGGGAGGGTTGTAGGGGCCGGAGGAGGTTACAGAGATAGGGAGGGTTGTAGGGGCTGGAGGAGGTTACAGAGATAGGGAGGGTTGTAGGGGCTGGAGGAGGTTACAGAGATAGGGAAGGTTGTTGGGGCTGGAGGAGGTTACAGAGATAGGGAGGGTTGTAGGGGCTGGAGGAGGTTACAGATATAGGGTGGTTTGTAGGAGCTGGAGGAGGTTACAGAGATAGGGAGGGTTGTAGGGGCTGGAGGAGGTTACAGAGATAGGGAGGGTTGTAGGGGCTGGAGGAGGTTACAGAGATAGGGAGGGTTGTAGGGGCTGGAGGAGGTTACAGAGATAGGGAGGGTTGTAGGGGCCGGAGGAGGTTACAGAGATAGGGAGGGTTGAAGGGGCTGGAGGTGGTTACAGAGATAGGGAGGGTTGTAGGGGCCGGAGGAGGTTACAGAGATAGGGAGGGTTGTAGGGGCGGGAGGAGGTTACAGAGATAGGGAGGGTTGTAGGCGCGGGAGGAGGTTACAGAGATAGGGAGGGTTGTAGGGGCGGGAGGAGGTTACAGAGATATGGAGGGTTGTAGGGGCGGGAGGAGGTTACGGTGATAGGGAGGGTGGTGAGGAGGCTGGAGGAGGTTACGGGGATAGGGAGGGTGGTGAGGAGGCTGGAGGAGGTTACGGGGATAGGGAGTGTGGTGAGGAGGCTGGAGGAGGTTACGGGGATAGGGAGGGTGGTGAGGAGGCTGGAGGGTGTTAAAGATGAGAATGAGTATTTTAAATTGGAGGTGTTGTGGAACTGGGGTCCAGTGTGGGTCAGTGAGCACAGGGGGTGAGGGTTTCATGGAAATTAGAAAACCTACTCCTGTGACCAGATGTTTTAGTCAGATGTCTGAATATTGCTGTCTTTGATTTGCTATTAATTCTTCTATAAAGATTATACGTTGAATTTCTAGCACAGAATCAGGCCATTCGGCCCATCTGCTGGTGTTTCTGCCCCACCCGAGCCTCCTCCCCCCCCCCTCCATCTCCCCCCCATCCCCATATCCTTCTATTCCTTTCTCCCTCATGTGTTTATCCAGCCTCCCCCTTAAATGTATCGATACTATTCGCCTCGACCACTCCCTGTGGGAGCGAGTCCCACATTCTCCCCACTCCCTGTGGGATCGAGTCCCACATTCTCCCCACTCCCTGTGGGAGCGAGTCCCACATTCTCCCCACTCCCCGTGGGAGCGAGTCCCACATTCTCCCCACTCCCCGTGGGAGCGAGTCCCACATTCTCCCCACTCCCTGTGGGAGCGAGACCCACATTCTCCCCACTCCCTGTGGGATCGAGTCCCACATTCTCCCCACTCCCCGTGGGAGCGAGTCCCACATTCTCCCCACTCCCTGTGGGAGCGAGTCCCACATTCTCCCCACTCCCCGTGGGAGTGAGTCCCACATTCTCCCCACTCCCTGTGGGAGCGAGTCCCACATTCTCCCCACTCCCCGTGGGAGCGAGTCCCACATTCTCCCCACTCTCTGGGTGAAGGAGTTTCTCCTGAATTCCCCATCGGATTTATTAGTGACTGTCTTATATCGATGGGCCCCTAGTTCTGGTCTCCCTCCCCCACCCCCACAAGGGGAAACATCTTCTCTACGTCGACCCTATCGAAACCCCCTCCAACATTTTAAAGAGCTCGATCAGGTCACCCCCCTCCCTCGGCCGTCTCTTTTCTAGAGGAAAGAGCCCCGGCCTTGTCATACACGTTTGGAGATTTCGCCAAATTGAAAGGCGCTATCTAAATGCAAGTTGCTCTTCTTGGGATCGAAGAAAGGCTCTGAGGCCACACGGCCATAAACTACCTCAACTCCGTCAGCACCAGGAGGGAGGTGCGATGCAGGGCAATGGACAACAACCATAGCAACTGCCTCCCAATGCTGACTGCTCCAGCACCTCCTGGGTCACTGGGACAATCACACTCAGAATCAAAGCCAGTGGAATCTCATGAAAGGATCAGGGAGATTAACAGGCAAATCTGATTCTGCTTTATTTATCGACACGTATTAACATCGTCTCCGCAAAGAGATTTTTGCCAAATATTATCTGTTCAGGATTAAAGGCATAGCTTTATCTAACCCCGTGCTGTACCTGTCCTGGGAGTGTTTGATGGGGACAGTGTAGAGGGAGCTTTACTCTGTATCTAACCCCGTGCTGTACCTGTCCTGGGAGTGTTTGATGGGGACAGTGTAGAGGGAGCTTTACTCTGTATCTAACCCCGTGCTGTACCTGTCCTGGGAGTGTTTGATGGGGACAGTGTAGAGGGAGCTTTACTCTGTATCTAACCCCGTGCTGTACCTGTCCTGGGAGTGTTTGATGGGGACAGTGTAGAGGGAGCTTTACTCTGTATCTAACCCTGTGCTGTACCTGTCCTGGGAGTGTTTGATGGGGACAGTGTAGAGGGAACTTTACTCTGTATCTAACCCCGTGCTGTACCTGTCCTGGGAGTGTTTGATGGGGACAGTGTAGAGGGAGCTTTACTCTGTATCTAACCCTGTACTGTACCTGTCCTGGGAGTGTTTGATGGGGACAGTGTAGAGGGAGCTTTACTCTGTATCTAACCCCGTGCTGTACCTGTCCTGGGAGTGTTTGATGGGGACAGTGTAGAGGGAGCTTTACTCTGTATCTAACCCTGTACTGTACCTGTCCTGGGAGTGTTTGATGGGGACAGTGTAGAGGGAGCTTTACTCTGTATCTAACCCCGTGCTGTACCTGTCCTGGGAGTGTTTGATGAGGACAGTGTAGAGGGAGCTTTACTCTGTATCTAACCCCGTGCTGTACCTGTCCTGGGAGTGTTTGATGGGGACAGTGTAGAGGGAGATTTACTCTGTATCTAACCCCGTGCTGTACCTGTCCTGGGAGTGTTTGATGGGGACAGTGTAGAGGGAGCTTTACTCTGTATCTAACCCCGTGCTGTACCTGTCCTGGGAGTGTTTGATGGGGACAGTGTAGAGGGAGCTTTACTCTGTATCTAACCCCATGCTGTACCTGTCCTGGGAGTGTTTGATGGGGACAGTGTAGAGGGAGCTTTACTCTGTATCTAACCCCGTGCTGTACCTGTCCTGGGAGTTTTTGATGGGGACAGTGTAGAGGGAGCTTTACTCTGTATCTAACCCTGTGCTGTACCTATCCTGGGAGTGTTTGATGGGGACAGTGTAGAGGGAGCTTTACTCTGTATCTAGCCCTGTGCTGTACCTATCCTGGGAGTGTTTGATGGGGACAGTGTAGAGGGAGCTTTACTCTGTATCTAACCCCGTGCTGTACCTGTCCTGGGAGTGTTTGATGGGGACAGTGTAGAGGGAGCTTTACTCAGTATCTAACCCTGTGCTGTACCTGTCCTGGGAGTGTTTGATGGGGACAGTGTAGAGGGAGCTTTATTCTGTATCTAATCCCGTGCTGTACCTGTCCTGGGAGTGTTTGATGGGGACAGTGTAGAGGGAGCTTTACTCTGTATCTAACCCCGTGCTGTACCTGTCCTGGGTGTGTTTGATGGGGACAGTGTAGAGGGAGCTTTATTCTGTATCTAACCCCGTGCTGTACCTGTCCTGGGAGTGTTTGATGGGGACAGTGTAGAGGGAGCTTTACTCTGTATCTAACCCCGTGTTCCAGTTGGTCTCTGCTTGTTTCCCTGTAACATTGGTAGAAGCAAAACAGCATCTAGTGAAAAAACAAAGCCAGTGTACCTCACGCCACAAACATTGGCGAATGATATCACAACCTGCAGCTGCTGGTGCTGAATAGCTGCCAGAGTGCACCTGCAGCCTGCCCCGAGCCAGCTTTAACATCACCTCTGTACTCGGAGAAATGCAGTCTCCCCCAGAACTGGAGGAGGCCATTCATCCCATTGTGCCTGTGCTGGCCCTTTGAAAGATCTGTCCAATTAGTCCCACTCCCCCTCCCCCTCCCCCGCTCTCTCTCCCCCACAGTCCTGCAAATTTCTCCTTTTCGAGTATTTATCCAATTCCCCTTTTGAAAGTTCCTATTGAATCTGCTTCCACCGCCCTTTCAGGCAGCGCCTTCCAGATCACAACAACTCGCTGTGTCAAAAAAAACATTCTTGAGCTGACCGGAACATCAAGGCCACATTCCCTCCGGTTCCAGACTGTGACTGTCCTGTCCAACACCCATCTCCGCGCTGGGGCCCTCCCCTCTCGCTCCGCGCTGGGACCCTCCCCTCCTGCTCCGCGCTGGGACCCTCCCCTCCCTCCCGCTCCGCACTGGGAACCTCCCCTCCCTCCCGCTCCGCGCTGGGAACCTCCCCTCCCTCCCGCTCCGCGCTGGGAACCTCCCCTCCCTCCCGCTCCGCGCTGGGACCCTCCCCTTCCTCCCGCTCCGCACTGGGAACCTCCCCTCCCTCCCGCTCCGCGCTGGGACCCTCCCCTCCCGCTCCGCGCTGGGGCCCTCCCCTCCCGCTCCGCGCTGGGGCCCTCCCCTCCCGCTCCGCGCTGGGGCCCTCCCCTCCCGCTCCGCGCTGGGGCCCTCCCCTCCCGCTCCGCGCTGGGGCCCTCCCCTCCCGCTCCGCGCTGGGGCCCTCCCCTCCCGCTCCGCGCTGGGGCCCTCCCCTCCCGCTCCGCGCTGGGGCCCTCCCCTCCCGCTCCGCGCTGGGGCCCTCCCCTCCCGCTCCGCGCTGGGGCCCTCCCCTCCCGCTCCGCGCTGGGACCCTCCCCTCCCGCTCCGCGCTGGGGCCCTCCCCTCCCGCTCCGCGCTGGGACCCTCCCCTCCCTCCCGCTCCGAGCTGGGACCCTCCCCTCCTTCCCGCTCCGCGCTGGGACCCTCCCCTCCTTCCCGCTCCGCGCTGGGACCCTCCCCTCCTTCCCGCTCCGCGCTGGGACCCTCCCCTCCTTCCCGCTCCGCGCTGGGACCCTCCCCTCCTTCCCGCTCCGCGCTGGGACCCTCCCCTCCTTCCCGCTCCGCGCTGGGACCCTCCCCTCCTTCCCGCTCCGCGCTGGGACCCTCCCCTCCTTCCCGCTCCGCGCTGGGACCCTCCCCTCCTTCCCGCTCCGCGCTGGGACCCTCCCCTCCTTCCCGCTCCGCGCTGGGACCCTCCCCTCCTTCCCGCTCCGCGCTGGGACCCTCCCCTCCTTCCCGCTCCGCGCTGGGACCCTCCCCTCCTTCCCGCTCCGCGCTGGGACCCTCCCCTCCTTCCCGCTCCGCGCTGGGACCCTCCCCTCCTTCCCGCTCCGCGCTGGGACCCTCCCCTCCTTCCCGCTCCGCGCTGGGACCCTCCCCTCCCGCTGTGTGGGATTATCTCTCATTCCACACCACCCCCCCCCCTTCCTGGCACCACTACAGCGCCGACACTCAAGGATGAATAGTTTGGAGGAAGGTGAGGGAGGCTTTGTGTCTGTGGAGTGAATGCAGACACTCTTCCTTCAAGAAGACCAGCTTTGTGGGGAGCTGGGAGATTGGGGCAGGATCAGAGGCTTGTGTCTCTTTCACTGGTCTTCGTTCTCTGTCCGAGCGCCGACTGCCGTGTTAACCCTGAGTGATCTGACCTGCTCACATTCCTGCCTTCACCCTAATGATTGCAGAGATAATGGAAAAATCCTGTATCACAGCTCATCCCCCCTCCCCCCGAGTGTGTTTAATGGGTGATTGAGAGGATCCCTTACTGCATTGTCCACACAGCTAACACTATAAACATCCTCAACAAATGATCCAACCATACACAAGAATGTCACAGCCCAGTCTGTGTGTATTGTGTCACTGTGTATTGATGCACATACACGTGCCTGTCTATATGTGTTTGTGTGTGTGTGTGAGTGTGAGTGAATATGTGAGAGTGTGTGCGCGTGCGAGTAAGTGTGTGTATAAGTGAATGTGCATATGAGTGAGTGTGTGTGGGAGTGGGGGTGTGCGTGTGTGTGCACGAGTGTGAGTGTGTGTGTTAGTGTCTGCCTGGGTGAGTGAATGTGTGTGTGTGTGATAGCAAGTGTGAATGTGTGTGAGTGTGTGTCTGGATGAGTGAGTGTGTGTGTGTGTGTTAGTGTGAGTGAGTGTGTGTCTGGGTGAGTGTGTGTGTGTGTGTGTGAGTGTGTGTCTGAGTGAGTTTGAGTGTGAGTGAGTGTGTGTCTGGGTGAGTAAGTGTGTGTGTGTATGATAGTGTGAGTGAGGGAGTGTGTGTGTGAGTGAGTATGTGTCTGGGTGAGTGTGTGTGAATGAGTGTGAGTGAGTGTCTGGGTGAGTGTGAGTGAGTGTGAGTGAGTGTGAGTGAGTGTGAGTGAGTGTGAGTGAGTGTGAGTGAGTGTGTGTGTGTGTGTGTGTGTGTGTGTGAGTGTGTCTGGGTGAGTGAGCGTGAGTGAGTGAGTGAGCGTGAGTGAGCGTGAGTGAGCGTGAGTGAGCGTGAGTGAGCGTGAGTGAGCGTGAGTGAGTGTGAGTGAGTGTGAGTGTGTGTGAGTGTGTGTGAGTGTGTGTGAGTGTGTGTGAGTGTGTGTGAGTGTGTGCGAGTGTGTGCGAGTGTGTGCGAGCGAGTGAGTGAGTGAGTGTGTGTGTGTGTGAGTGAGTGAGTGAGAGTGTGTGTGAATGAGAGTGAGTGAGCGAGTGAGTGTGTGTGTGTATGAGAGTGTGAGTGAGTGTGTGTCTGGGTGAGTAAGTGTGTGTGTATGAGAGTGTGAATGAGCGAGTGAGCGAGTGAGTGTGTGAGCGAGTGAGTGTGAGCGAGTGAGTGTGAGCGAGTGAGTGTGAGCGAGTGAGTGAGTGTGAGCGAGTGAGTGAGTGTGAGCGAGTGAGTGAGTGTGAGCGAGTGAGTGTGTGTGAGCGAGTGAGTGTGAGCGAGTGAGTGTGAGCGAGTGAGTGTGAGCGAGCGAGTGTGAGCGAGCGAGTGTGTGTGAGCATGAGCGAGCGAGTGAGTGTGAGCGAGTGAGTGTGAGCGAGTGTGAGCGAGTGTGAGCGAGTGTGAGCGAGTGTGAGCGAGTGTGAGCGAGTGTGAGCGAGTGTGAGCGAGTGTGAGCGAGCGAGCGAGTGTGTGCGAGCGAGCGAGTGTGTGTGAGCGAGCGTGTGTGAGCGAGCGTGTGTGAGCGAGCGTGTGTGAGCGAGTGTGTGTGAGCGAGTGTGTGTGAGTGTGAGCGAGCGAGCGAGTGAGTGTGAGCGAGCGAGTGAGTGTGAGCGAGCGAGTGTGTGTGAGCGAGCGAGTGTGTGTGAGCGAGCGAGTGTGTGTGAGCGAGCGAGTGTGAGCGAGCGAGTGTGAGCGAGCGAGTGTGAGCGAGCGAGTGTGAGCGAGCGAGTGTGAGCGAGCGAGTGTGAGCGAGCGAGTGTGTGTGAGCGTGAGCGAGCGAGTGAGTGTGAGCGAGTGAGTGTGAGCGAGTGAGTGTAAGCGAGTGAGTGTGAGCGAGTGTGAGCGAGTGTGTGTGTGAGCGAGTGTGTGTGAGCGAGCGAGTGTGTGTGAGCGAGCGAGTGTGTGTGAGCGAGCGAGTGTGTGTGAGCGAGCGAGTGTGTGTGAGCGAGCGAGTGTGTGTGAGCGAGCGAGTGTGAGCGAGCGAGTGTGAGCGAGCGAGTGTGAGCGAGCGAGTGTGTGTGAGCGTGAGCGAGCGAGTGAGTGTGAGCGAGTGAGTGTGAGCGAGTGAGTGTGAGCGAGTGAGTGTGAGCGAGTGTGAGCGAGTGTGTGTGAGCGAGTGTGTGTGAGCGAGTGTGTGTGAGTGTGAGCGAGTGTGTGTGAGTGAGCGAGTGAGTGTGAGCGAGTGAGTGTGAGCGAGTGAGTGTGTGAGCGAGTGTGTGTGAGCGAGTGTGTGTGAGCGAGTGTGTGTGAGCGAGTGAGTGTGAGCGAGTGTGAGTGAGCGAGTGTGAGTGAGCGAGTGTGAGTGAGCGTGAGCGAGTGTGTGTGTGAGTGAGTTAGTGTGAGTGAGTTAGTGTGAGTGAGTGAGTGTGACTGTGAGCGAGTGTGAGCGAGTGTGAGCGAGTGTGAGCGAGTGTGAGCGAGTGTGAGCGAGTGTGAGCGAGTGAGTGTTTATCCTGTTACCCCTTTGCTGGTTTGTATGATGTGTGGTGGTTGAAAAGGAAGAGATTGGGTTTCTGCCAGTGTGAAGCCTCAGGATGTGGGCAGGAGGAGCTGATATGTTCCCATAATAGAGCCTGTTTTTAGGTTGCACCTTTTCACATGGGATATATATGATATAAATATATCTCAATTCATTGTTGGGATGTGTTGTGTAATTGGGTGTTGTCTCATGAATGGGTCTAGAGGCTGGTGTGGTTGAACAATAACTGTTTATTACTAACAGTGAACTATATAATTATATACAGGTTACAGTCCTGACCAGGCGCTATCTTTACCAGACTCACCACGACTCCCGTGTGACTCTCTACAACATAATGTGGGGGCAGTACTATTCCCCAGTCCCACATTACCCCTTACAGTCCCGAACACCCTAATACTACACCTCCCCATCAGCCTTCACCCGAATTTATTTACAATAATATTTACATACTACCCCTTCTCTCCGCAAGTCTCTGGCTTTACAGATTCAGGTGGTGTGGAGGCTTTACAACTCTTCCAGACCTCATTCTTTTCCAGTATAGAGGAGTGGTCGTCTCAACTGAGCTGGGCTGACTTTGTTGGTCTGGAGTTGAAGTTGTGGCACTTGGTGTTTCAAACTCTCGGGCGTCCACACCTGGTACACTTCTCGTGCTCCTTAGCATCGTATTTTTCTTTGTCCGCAATCCATCTTCCTTCCTCGGATACCTAGGGATTATCCCTCTGCTTCCGGACAGAATGTTCACTCTGTTCATTCGTAGAGTGGACTCAGGTTGCCTTTCTCGGTCGGGGGGGGGTGGTCTCAAACCTGGAAGTTGAAGGTTTACCTCCCTTTTGTCTGTTACATTCCTCAGCCCTTGAGCTCAGCCTGCAGTTTGGCTTTTAATGCTGTTTCTTCATGTACGCTCATGCCTCTCGGAGTTTTTGCCTTGTTGAGTTGATGGTGGCTTTTCTCCAGCTCCAGGGTTGAACTCATGTTGTGTGTGTGAGGTTGGAGCTCCAGCTGCCTTGCTGGCGTTTCTCCTGGTCCTGGGCCAGAGGCTGTTTGACTCCACATTTCATCTCTACCCTCCTGCCTCTGCTCCTCCTCCTCTGGATCTCCTGTGTGGAGTGTGTTGTTGCTCACCTGGTGGTTCGGCTGGTCTGACCGTAGGAGAGTATTTTTCAGCCTGTCCACAAGGGAGCTGGAATAACTGCTTCTGCAGAGAGTGGGGCAAATCCCAGCTGAAGTCCCAGTCGAGATTGTCAGCGCTGGGGGATGTCTCGGGGGGTCTCAGCGCTGGGGGATATCTCGGGGGTCTCAGCGCTGGGGGACGTCTCGGGGGTCTCAGCGCTGGGGGACGAGTCGGGGGTCTCAGCGCTGGGGGACGTCTCGGGGGTCTCAGCGCTGGGGGACGAGTCGGGGGTCTCAGCGCTGGGGGACGTCTCGGGGGTCTCAGTGTTGGGGGACGATTCGGGGGTCTCAGCGCTGGGGGACGAGTCGGGGGTCTCAGCACTGGGGGATGTCTCGGGGGTCTCAGCGCTGGGGGACGTCTTGGGGGTCTCAGCGCTGGGGGACGTCTCGGGGGTCTCAGCACTGGGGGATATCTTGGGGGTCTCAGCGCTGGTGGACATCTCGGGGGTCTCATTGCTGGTGGGCGTCTCGGGGTCTCAGCACTGGGGGATGTCTCGGGGGTCTCAGCGCTGGGGGATGTCTCGGGGGTCTCAGCGCTGGGGGACAAGTTGGGGGTCTCAGTGCTGGGGGATGTCTCGGGGGTCTCAGCGCTGGGGGACGTCTCGGGGGTCTCAGCGCTGGGGGACGAGTTGGGGGTCTCAGCGCTGGGGGATGTCTCAGGGGTCTCAGCGCTGGTGGATGTCTCGGGGGGTCTCAGCGCTGGTTGCCGTCTTGGGGGGTCTCAGCGCTGGGGGACGTGTCGGGGGGTCTCAGCGCTGGGGGATGTCTCGGGGGGTCTCAGCGCTGGGGGATGTCTCGGGGGGTCTCAGCGCTGGGGGACGTCTCGGGGGGTCTCAGCGCTGGTTGCCGTCTCGGGGGGTCTCCAGCTCAGTGTAGCTGACCTCAGCGCTTGTTTTGACGTCTCCTGCCATTTTGAGGAGGTTGAGAGCGACACAGGAATCTCAGCTCGGGAGGGGAAAGGGTTGACTGTGGATGAGTGCCGGGATTTTGATTGTTCTCTTGCCGCTGTGCCGAGCGGCACTACAATCACATCCTGCGAACAGCAGCTGGATTCCTCCTGGACCCGGACGGCGGTGTGTCTATTGCCAGGGAGGGGGGTCACTGAGCCACGGGTTCCTGACCTGAAGGGACCCTCACTCTGGCTCCTGTGTCCAAGTTGAAAATTCAAAGAGGTGACTGTTTCCGCAGGGAGGTGAACCTGGGAACCTTGTTTTCTCCCAAGAAGCATTATTGGGCTTCTTCTTGGCATGGCTTATCTATCTCATGAACCTGTTTGAGATCCTCTGCACGCCCCGCGGTTTTGGACTTACACATCTTTCAGTGAAAGCTCTGCGCTGTGATTGCTGGACACTGCTCACACCTGGGAGGTCTTTCGGCGCCACGGCACTGACGTGGTCTGCCACCATCTCGTGTTTTGCTTGGGTATTGCTTTCCTTATCCTGGAATCTCCTTGCTCTTTATGAGCTGGACTGTTAGGGTTGCTCTGTACCATGGTTTAACTTCACCACGCAAAATGGATTGGCTTTGCTGGCAGACTTCCAATATTGTCTGACAAGTTGGATGGCTGTTTCCAAAATCAGATCTTTTTTAGATTGGAATGCATTCCGTAAAAGTATCATCAGCCACTCCCACTACTGTTTGGTCTCTTATGAGGTCCAGCTTAAGGTCACCGTAGTCACAGCCTTCAGCCAATCTGTGTATTTGTTAAAGAGTTTACGGATTCCCCGGGCTTTTGGACCCCCTTGTTAAATTTTGCTCGCTCCAAAGTGTTCTTGCTTCTTGGATTAAAGTAGGTGTCAAAGGACTTCACGACCTCTTCAAAGTTATCGAAAGATTCATTTATTCCTTGCCTGGCAGTTATATCGTTGGCTATCGGGCCTACTGAATATAATGGTGTGTTCACCTGTTCAGCATTTTCTTATTCAAGCCCGATGCTATCATATGTCTTAAAAACCTTCTGCCTAATCCCCAATTTTGCACCTGGCCTGGTCCTTCCATCTGTCTTAATTGTCCTGCCAGGTTTGGTTTACCATCCATGGCTGTTTTCGACACAACTTTAAATGATTTTGGATTTTTTTTGGGTGCGGCAGTAATCATTGTCTTTCTTCTCATGCTTGTCAGGCCTTTGGCAGGCTCCTGTTCCAGTTATGGAGCCGTTTTAAACTTCAGCAATTCTGCAGAAAATCTTTTGAACGAGTCGTTTCGGCCAGCGAGTCGCTTCCCTGAGCTTTGGGGAATCGAATTGATGCTGATTTGTTTCGTTTGTGCGCGGGTGCCATGTGTTATGGCGCTGACTCTGGATCTGGGCTGCAGCATTCTTCAAACCACACTCACTAAACAATCAGTCTGCCAGTGTTGCCTGATCATTGCGCCAAATTTCAAAGCTTATGTCAACATTTTTGCTTTTTGGAGTTTGCTCACCATTTCGAGATGCAGCCGGGTCCTTTGACTCTGCTTTCGATCAGGCCTGGCACAGGACCTCCTTGCGTTCTGGTGGAGTCCGGTTATGCTGCACACTAGATCGTTCTTCTGCCTCCGTGTCTGTAATGGAGCCTCTCTGGCGATCTCCAGCTGCGCGTTCGAGGTCTCCGAGTTAGGCCCACTTCCCTCAGCTCGGACTGCAGTTTCTTTGCTCCTTTATCAGGAGGGATTTTGGGGCCTTTCACCCGCTGCCACCATGTTATATGGGAGAGAGAGACAGGGACAGAGACAGAGAGAGAAACACACCAGCTGTACGTTGTTGCATGAAGAGGCCTAGAGGCTTGTGTGGTTGAACAATAATTATTTATTAATAATACGTAGCTGCATACATGTATACAGGATACAGTCCTGACTAGGTGCTATCTTCATGCCGACTTCTACCAGACTCACCTCTGCACTCCATTACTCCCAGGGGATTCTCTACATCGTAATGTGGGCCATACTGTTCCCCCAGACCCACATTAACCCTTACAGTCCCAAACACCATAAAAGTTGGTCCTGGCAAATAATCATTGATTACTTCACTAACCCGGCTCCTCAGTAAGGTGGTAGCTGGGCCTTTGTGAGTGAGCTTTAATGATGAGTTGATTTGAGGGCCGGTATGGGGCTGCCCGGGTGTGACCTGGACTCTGTCACGTCGCCGGCCAGTCTGTGTTGGCCGAGGGATCTTCCTGCCCTATTTGGGTATGTGTGGGCTCATGGGGGGCGCTGTGAGAGGGCAACAAACTCATTACTAGGCCGTGAATTGAAGCCTGGGACTTTCCTGTTGGGTGTCGAGGTTGGGGGGGAGAAATCATCGCCTTCAGATGGACTGCTCCGTGTGGATTCATGTTTTGAGGATCTTGGTTGTTTAGGATTTCTCCCAACTGGAGGAGAGTCCAGTGTGTGAATCCTGCCTGGGACCTAGTGACTCTCTGCCCCATGCATTATTACATGGTCGGCCTGTCTCTTTCTGCCTGTCAATGTCTGCCTGTCTTTGTCTCTGTTTCTTTCTGTCTGTCTGCCTGTCTGTCTCTCTCTCTGTCTGTCTCTCTCTCTGTCTGTCTCTCTCTTTCTCTCTGTCTCTCTCCCTCTCTCTCTCTCTTTCTGTCTCTCTCTGTCTCTTTCCCTCTCTCTGTCTCTCTCTCTCTCTTTCTCTCTGTCTCTCTCTCTGTCTGTCTCTCTCTCTGTCTGTCTCTCTCTCTGTCTGTCTGTCTCTTTCTCTCTTTTTCTCTCTGTCTCTCTCTCTCTGTCTCTCTCTCTCTCTCTCTCTCTCTGTCTCTCTCTCTCTCTCTGTCTCTCTCTGTCTCTCTGTCTCTCTCTCTCACTCACTCTCTGTCTCTGTCTCTCTTTCTCTCTCTTTCTCTCTCTGTCTCTCTCTCTTTCTCTCTCTCTCCCTCTCTCTCTCTGTCTCTCTCTCTCTCTCTGTCTCTCTCTGTCTCTCTCTGTGTCTCTCTCTCTCTCTCCCTCTCTCTGTCTCTCTCTCCCTCTCTCTCCCTCTCTCTCTCTCTCTCCCTCTCTCTCTCTCTGTCTCTCTCTGTCTCTCTCTCTCTCTCTGTCTCTCTCTCTCTCTCTCTCTCTGTCTCTCTCTCTCTCTCTCTCTGACTCCCTCTCTCTCTGTATCTCTCTCTCTCTCCCTCTCTCTCTCTCTGTTGTAATAACACACAGGAAGATCTCCTATCGGCAGTGACCTGTGCTCTTCATGAATCTTTTAGCTGTTGTCTTTAATCCTTGTCCATTATTCTCACACCCTGAACTCGGAGAGTTTACACAAGCTACTGACACACGAGCCATTCCCCGTCTGTGGGTGGGGGTGGGGAGGTCGCTGTTGGGACACTGGGTTTTCATTCACGGGGCACTGACACCAGTACTGGGGAAAGAGGGATCTGTATCACTGGGACGGTCTACATCGGAACTGTGCTGGGACCAGAGGTCCGGCGGGTCATGTTACTCAGGTCGTGGAGAGGGCTTGAAACTAAATAGTGGGTGTGGGATCAAGTTTGGGAAAATGTAATAAATTAAATAGAGGAGACAAGGCAAGAGAGCAGGATAGGAATAAAGGGGAATGATGAACAGAGTGTGGGAGGAAGGGACAGAGTGTACAAATCTAAGAGTGCACCAGTAGATAAGGCAAGAGGTTATAAAAATAGTAAAAGACAGAACTAAAGGCCCTGTATCTGAATGCACGGAGAATTCGAAACAAAACAGAAGAATTGACAGCACAAATAGAAATAAGTATGTATGATGTGACAGCCATTACCCTGTCATGGCTGGAGGATGCTAAAGACTGGGACCTGAATATTCAAGGGTATGTGACATTCAGGAAGGACAGGAAGCTCAGAAAAGGTGATGGGGTAGCTCTGTTAACTAAGGATGACATTGGTACAATCAAGAGAGATGACCTTAGTTCTGGGGATCAAGATGTAGAATCAGTTTGGGTAGAGATGAGAAATAGTGAAGGTAAGAAGTCACTTGTGGCAGTGGTTTATTGGCCCCCTAACAGTAACCACACTGTAAGGTGGGGTATACAGGAAGAAATAATGGGCGCTTGTGAGAAAGAATGGAGATAATCATGGGTGATTTTTATCTACTTATAGATTGGACAACTCAGATTGGCAAAGGTAGCCTCTGTGATGGGTTCATAGAGTGTTTTTGGGACAGTTTCTTAGCGCAGCACATTTTAGAACCAACCAGAGAGCAGGCTATATTCGATCTGGCAATGTGCAATGAGACAGGGTTAATTAATGACCTCATAGTGAAGGCGCCCCTCGGTAGCAGTGATCATAATATGATTGAATTTCACATTCAGTTTGAGGGAGAGAAGAGTGGATCTAAGACTAGTGTTTTAAACTTAAATAAGGGCAATTTTGGGGGCATGAAGACAGAGCTGGCTAAAGTGAACTGGGAAATTAGGTTAAGGGATAGGTCAGTAGCGAGGCAGTGGTGGAATGGTTCCAGAGTTGCACTAAGTGCAGTAGCGGGTGGATAAAAATGACGGGTTTTCATGCTGTATCGTTCCAAACCCGCCATATTAGTTACGCACTCCCGGGAAACATGCTGTTTCCTTGGCAAGCTCATCTACCTGCCCGCCATCAGCCCGCTGCTGCATCATGCCGGGCGCCATGTTTAATGTCTAGCCACAAGTACACATCTCAGTGCTTCCAGACCACCACTGCCCTGAAGCTGAAGAAGATTGCAGCCCCCAGGTTCAGCAACGCGTCCCTCGAGCGCCTCTTGATGCCGTGGAGGCCGCCGGGATGCCCTCTTCCCCCACTCTAGCCACAGGATGGGCAGCAACAGCACTAACCTGGCTTGGGAGGTGGTGACAGCGGTGGTCAGCGCCAACGCCCTTCGAAAGAGGACAGCCACCCAGTGCCGCAAGAGGATGAATGATGATCTCCGTTCTGCCAGGGTAAGTCACTCTTCTCATCACTTTCAACTCACACGCTCACAAACCCATCACACATGCACAGGGCCCTCACTCACTGTCACACATGCACAGGGCCCTCACTCACTGTCACACACGCACAGGGCCCTCACTCACTGTCACACACGCACAGGGCCCTCACTCACTGTCACACACGCACAGGGCCCTCACTCACTGTCGCACACGCACAGGGCCCTCACTCACTGTCACACATGCACAGGGCCCTCACTCACTGTCACACATGCACAGGGCCCTCACTCACTGTCACACACGCACAGGGCCCTCACTCACTGTCACACACGCACAGGGCCCTCACTCACTGTCACACATGCACAGGGCCCTCACTCACTGTCACACATGCACAGGGCCCTCACTCACTGTCACACACGCACAGGGCCCTCACTCACTGTCACACATGCACAGGGCCCTCACTCACTGTCACACATGCACAGGGCCCTCACTCACTGTCACACACGCACAGGGCCCTCACTCACTGTCGCACATGCACAGGGCCCTCACTCACTGTCACACATGCACAGGGCCCTCACTCACTGTCACACATGCACAGGGCCCTCACTCACTGTCACACATGCACAGGGCCCTCACTCACTGTCGCACATGCACAGGGCCCTCACTCACTGTCACACATGCACAGGGCCCTCACTCACTGTCACACATGCACAGGGCCCTCACTCACTGTCACACATGCACAGGGCCCTCACTCACTGTCGCACATGCACAGGGCCCTCACTCACTGTCGCACATGCACAGGGCCCTCACTCACTGCCGGTTTAAGGGACATCACCATTCACTCTCTCGCACTTACTGTCATTGTCCTCATCCTGTCCACGGGACCACTCACCACCCACATAGGCCAGGCATACTTATCATCTGGCCTGGCATCCTGTTTACACTTCCTCCATCTCTATTCATGCAGCACAAGCTGGCACACAACAAGAGAGAGAGGTTGCAGACCGGTGGTGGAATGCCCGAAACCAAGGCCCTCATGAACTTTGAAAACAGAGCCATCCAGCTGGCCGGTGAGGATCTGGACCGGTTCTGTGCTGACAGTGAGGTCAGCGGTGCCCTACCAAGTGAAGGTCCAGCAGTGCAACATCCATCAGACAACCATGCTGTGAGTGATGCATCCTGTTTCGCAAGCACTTTCTCAAACGCAGCAGGTGCAGGCAGGGACTGCCCAGGTCCCCAGGTCCCCGGCACTCAGGGGGAGCTGCTGGAGGCCAGAACGTTGCTGAGTCCGAGTCAGATGACGAGCCCCTGGACTCAGTCATGTCACAGTTGCTGGAGCTGCAAAGGCAGGCTTGGGAACATCAGAAAGGGATGTCCGCTGCACTCCTCAGATTGCAAGGTACATTGGAGGAGCCCGTCCATCTTCACTCTGAGGTGATAGCGCCGGCATGCCAACACACTGAGGTCAACACTGGTAGGATGGCTGTCACCATGGAGACCTTGGTCCAGGACTTCGCTCCCGCACTGCTGCACGGGCTCAACTCCATTGCTGATGCCCTAATTGGCCTCCAACAGTGTGTATACAGCCAGGCAGCTCAGTCTCACTCCAGTTACCTTGCTCCTCAAGGAGTCAGCCTGGGGCCCCCAGGCACCTATAGGGAGGAGTATCAACAGGTGCACACTCTGGGCCCATCCATCCAGGTGATTCTGAGAGAGCTCAGCCCATCCAACTCCCCTCTTCCTGTGACCTCAGCAGCTCCAGCTCCACAGGCCGAGGAGGGTGCCACACAGCAGGACCCCGAAAGCAGGCCAGGGCCCTCCAAGTCTCGGCCCTCCAGGGGATGCCCACCAAAGTCATAGCAGTCAGCAGGCTGCTGGATGTTCGAGGAGTACCAAGACGTAGCAGCAGGTTAGGAAAGTTAAGGAGAATTAGTTGCACAGCCTGGGCACGGGTGTTAATGACTTGTACATACTGTTCACTATTGTCAGTCAACTCCCAAGAATGTCTCTCTGCCTATGGCTCCTTGTTCTGATGAATAGTGTTCATGTTACTCAGATGTGAAACCTTTCTGCAAAAGATAAAGGCAGGTGTCTCAGTCTAGGGCCTCTTCCCTGTGCTCTGTGCAGCCTTCAGACCAAAGAGATGGCCTAGCCTCACACTCCCTGGAAACGTTACTGACGCCTGCACCTCGGCGGTGCTGGTCATTGCTGCCAGAATGTAGTGGGTAGACCCCACAGAATTCTCCCATTCTCTCCGTGTGCACTCAGCCCCTTTAAGGTGGGGCTGCCCCCATTTCTTTAGCATCTGTGACCACTGATGCTGTGCTCCTGAAGGGTTCAGGTGATGAAGGCAGACAATGGATCAGATGCTCCTAAAGTTTCATGGCTGCGTCTCTATGATATGACCATGATTGCAGAGCGCAAGCGAGCTGCCCTCGACCAGACAGGAGTCAGACATTCTCAGAGGCTATGTGAAGATTTATGGAGCATCCTCATTGCATGTCATCATCATCCTCCTGCAATTGAGTGACTATTAGGGTCTCCACTGCGTCTCCACGACTGGAGCATTCTCACAGAGGGTATTCGTGCTGCCATAAGCCAGACTGGAGTCAAACGTTCACAGATGCGATGTGAGGATCTATGGGGTCACCTCTATGGGGCCATCCTCTACAAATCTAACCTCCCGAGCGCACCTCCCTCATCTAGCCAGTGCGAGGGCCTCATCACCGTCATCGTCCTCCGAGGACCTCCTCACCCTCCATCCCCGTCGGCGTCCTCCTCATCGGAGGAGATGTGCAGCTGCTCCATCTCCTCCTCAGCCAGCTCGTCTCCTCGTTGGAGCGCCAGGTTGTAAAGGGTGCAGCAGACAACAACGATGCGTGACACTCTCTGCGAACTGTATAGCAGGGCTCCACCAGATCGGTCCAGGCACCGGAATCTCATCTTCAGCATCCCAATGATCTGCTCCACAAAGTTGTGAGCTGCAGCATGAGCCTCATTATACCGTCGCTCTGCTGCACTCTGAGGCGGCCTCACGGGTGTCGTCAGCCATGGCCTCTTGTTCTCAAGGAGCCATCCCCGCAGCTTCTGTGGAACCTGGAAGACCCCAGGGATCTGTGACCGACTAAGGAGTAGGTGTTGTGCACACACCCTGGAAACCGTGCGCACACTTGTATGATGCATTTTTGGTGGTTGCACATCAGCTGCACATTCAGCAAATGGAACCTCTTGCAGTTGATGTAGTCCCACCGTGTGTTGCGACAGAGATCTGAGTGCCACATGGGTGCAGTCAATCGCACCCTGCACCTGTGGGAAACCCGAAATCTGGGCAAATCCAATCGCTCTTGCATCCTGGCTGTCCTGGTCCTGAGCAAAATGCACAAAGTTGTGTGGCCCTCGCAAAGATGGTATCTGTGACCTCATGGATTCATTTGTGGGTGGAGGCTTGTGAGATCCCACAGAGGTCACCTGTGGAGCCCTGAAAGGAGCCACTGGCATAGAAATTGAGCGCCATGGCCACTTGCCCCGTAGTGCCAAATCCTGCAGTAGCTGGCAGATGTGATCGACCAGTTCACTAGACATTTGCAGTCTTTGGCGACACTGGATCTCGGTCGTCTGCAGGAATGAAAGGCGGCATCTATAGACCCTGGGTGTCGCTAGGCGCCAACCTGCAACAACTCGCTGTGGCTCTTGGGTGGTGTGTGCGGGAGCCCCAGTTGCCCCTTCTTCCTGAGGTTGCTGCTCCTGCGTCTGCGCAGCCAGGAGCCTCAGTCGCTCTCTCCTCCCTCGTCTTCGCACTCTGTCGGCCATCAGGCGTACAGCTAGTTCACCAGGCTCCACGATCCTGATGTAGTCCTCCTGCAGGATGAAAGAGAGAGACATGTGGTTAGCATGGGTGTACTAAGAACCTGCCCTGGTTAAGTGTGAGGGCCCCTTAACACTTCCCGGAAAGTGCTGGCCACCACTTGGATGGCCAGAGATTAGTGCGCTGCATGGCTGCCCTGTTAGCTTGAACCATGGGGGAAACTGGTCCAAACTGGGATGCTGGCGTTGCCAAGGGCTTTAAGCGCCTCCAGCAGTGACTGCTCCATGGCCAACTTTAGTGAGGAGATTGTACAACTGTCAGAGGGAGAATGGGGAATTCATAATGCAAAATAAGGAAATGGCGGATGAGTTGAACAGATATTTTGCTCGTGTCTTCACTGTAGAAGATACAAATAACATCCCAGAAACACTTGTGAATCAGAAGATGAAAGGGGGTGGGGAGGAGGAATTTAAAACAATGATAATCACCAGGGAAAGGGTAGTGAGAAAATTATTAGAACTAAAAGCTGACAAGTCCCCAGGTCCTGATAGGTTTCATCAAAGAGTCTTAAAAGAAGCGGTTGCTGAGATAGTAGATGCATTGGTTTTAATGTTCCAAAACTCCCTAGATTCTGGAAAGGTCCCATCAGATTGGAAAATAGCAAAAATTCCAATAGCAATAAAATTCCAATCGCAAAAAATTCCAATAGCAAAAAATTCCAATAGCAATAATTCCAATAGCAATAATTCCAATAGCCATAATTCCAATAGCAAAAATTCCAATAGCAAAAAATTCCAATAGCAATAATTCCAATAGCAATAATTCCAATAGCCATAATTCCAATAGCAAAAATTCCAATAGCAATAATTCCAATAGCAAAAAATTCCAATAGCAAAAAATTCCAATAGCAATAATTCCAATAGCAATAATTCCAATAGCAAAAAATTCCAATAGCAATAATTCCAAGAGCAATAATTCCAATAGCAAAAATTCCAATAGCAAAAAATTCCAATAGCAATAATTCCAAGAGCAATAATTCCAAGAGCAATAATTCCAATAGCAAAAATTCCAATAGCAAAAATTCCAATCCCTAGATTCTGGAAAGGTTCCATCAGATTGGAAAATCACAACAATGACTCCTCCATTCAAGAAAGGAGGGAGACAGAAAGCAGGAAGCAATAGGCCAGTTAGTTTAACATCTGTCACAGGGAAATTGTTGGAATCTATTATTAAGGGGGTCATGGCGGGGCACTGAGAACATCTCAATGCAATCAGCGTCGTTTTGTGAAAGGGAGCTCATGTTTGAATAATTAATTGGTGCTCTTTGAGGATGGATCAGCAGCGAAAGCGTTGTAACCCTACAAGGCAACAGACCAGGTGCTGGGAGGCGGGATTAGAATGGGCAGCGAGTTGCTCTTTTTTTCATTTTGTTTCTCCTTTTGGCTGGCGCAGACATGATGGGCTGAATGGCCTCTTCCTGTGCTGTAACTTTTCTAAGAAGTAGCGCGGATAGAGGGGAACCTGAGGATGTGCTGTACTTCGATCTCCAGAAGGCATTTGACAAGGTGCCACACCAAAGGTTAAAACACAAAATAAGAGTTTGTGACATTAGGGGTATCACCTGAGCACGGACAGAGGATTTGGTTGGCGAACAGAGAACAGAGGGGAGGCATAAATGAGTCATTTTTGGGTTGGCGAGATGTGACGGGTGATGAGTGGAGTATCACAGGGATCAGGGCTGGGACCTCCGCTGTTTACAATTGATATCGATGACTGGGATGAAGGGACTGAATGTATGGTTGTTAAATTTTCCGATGACAGAAAGATGGGTGGGGAAGTAAGATGTGAAGAGGACATAAGGAGTCTGTAAGGGGATACAGGTGGGATAAACGAGTGTGAAAAAATTTGGCAGGTGGAGTGTAATGTGGGAAATTGTGAACTTTTCCACTTTGACAGGAAGGTTAGAAAAGCAGCAAATTATCTAAATGGAGAGAGAGATTGCAGAACTCTGAGGTACAGAGGGATCTGGGTGTCGTGGTACATCAATCAGGAAAGGTTAGTCTGCAGGTACAGCAAGAGATTAGGAAGGGAAATGGGATGTTGTTGTTTATTGCAAGGGGAATGCAATGGGTGGGAAACACTCCACTTATACACCTTCAATGGCTATTTCCAACAAGAGAGAATCTAACCATCGCCCCTTGATGTTCAATGGCATTACCATCACTGAATCCCCCAATATCAACATCCTGGGGGTTACCATTCACCAGAAACTGAACTGGGACCAACCATATAAATACTGTGGCAACAAGAGCAGGTCAGAGGCTAGGAATCCTGCGCAGAGTAACTCACCAACTGACTCCCCAAAGCCTGTCCACCATCTACAAGGCACAATTAAGGACGATGATGCAGTACTCTCCAGTTGCATGGCATCCACAACTGGATACTTGTGTCACTGTATAACACTGGGGTACAGTACTGATGGGGACGGGTCTGTCACTGTATAACACTGGGGTACAGTACTGGTGGGGATGGGTCTGTCACTGTATAACAATGGGGTACAGTACTGGAGGGGATGGGTCTGTCACTGTATAACACTGGTGTACAATACTGGTGGGGACGGGTCTGTTACTGTATAACACTGGGGTACAGTACTGGTGGGGACAGGTCCATTGCTGTATAACACTGGGGTACAGTACTGGTGGGGACAAGTCTGTCACTGTATAACACTGGGGTACAGTACTGGTGGGGATGGGTCTGTCACTGTATAACACTGGGGTACAGTACTGATGGGGACGGGTCTGTCACTGTATAACACTGGGGTACAGTACTGGTGGGGACGGGTCTGTCACTGTATAACACTGGGGTACAGTACTGATGGGGACGGGTCTGTCACTGTATAACGCTGGGGTACAGTACTGGTGGGGATGGGTCTGTCACTGTATAACAATGGGGTACAGTACTGGAGGGGATGGGTCTGTCACTGTATAAGACTGGTGTACAATACTGGTGGGGACGGGTCTGTCACTGTATAACACTGGGGTACAGTACTGGTGGGAACGGGTCTGTCACTGTATAACACTGGGGTACAGTACTGGTGGGGACAGGTCCATTGCTGTATAACACTGGGGTACAGTACTGGTGGGGACAAGTCTGTCACTGTATAACACTGGGGTACAGTACTGGTGGGGACGGGTCTGTCACTGGATAACACTGGGGTACAGTACTGATGGGGACGGGTCGGTCACTGTATAACACTGGGGTACAGTACTGGTGGGGACGGGTCTGTCACTGTATAACACTCGGGAACAGTACTGGTGGGGACAGGTCTGTGACTGTATAACACTCGGGAACAGTACTGGTGGGGACGGGTCTGTCACTGTATAACACTGGTGTACAGTACTGGTGGGGACAGGTCTGTCACTGTATAACACTGGTGTACAATACTGGTGGGGACGGGTCTGTCACTTAATAAAACTGTGGTGCAGTACTGGTGGGGACGGGTCTGTCACTGTATAACACTGGGGCACAGTACTGGTCGGGATGGGTCTGTCACTGTATAACACTGGGGTACAGAACTGGTGGGGACGGGTCTGTCACTTTATAACACTGGGGTACAGTACTAGTGGGGACAGGTCTGTCACTGTATAACACTGGGGTACAGTACTGGTGGGGACAGGTCTGTCACTGTATAACACTGGGGTACAGAACTGGTGGGGACAGGTCTGTCACTGTATAACACTGGGGTACAGTACTGGTGGGGACAGGTCTGTCACTGTATAACACTGGGGTACAGTACTGGTGGGGACAGGTCTGTCACTGTATAACACTGGGGTACAGTACTGGTAGGAACGGGTCTGTCACTGTATAACACTGGGGAACAGTACTGGTGGGGACAGGTCTGTCACTGTATAACACTGGTGTACAATACCGGTGGGGATGGGTCTGTCACTGTATAACACTGGGGTACAGTACTGGTGGTGACGGGTCTGTCACTGTATAACACTGGGGTACAGTACTGGTGGGGACAGGTCTGTCACTGTATAACACTGGGGCACAGTACTGGTGGGGACAGGTCTGTCACTGTATAACACTGGGGTACAGTACTGGTGGGGACGGGTCTGTCACTGTATAACACTGGGGTACAGTACTGGTGGGGACGGGTCTGTCACTGTATAACACTGGGGTACAGTACTGGTGGGGACAGGTCTGTCACTGCATAACACTGGGGTACAGAAATGGTGGGGACGGGTCTGTCACTGTATAACACTGGGGTACAGTACTGGTGGGGACGGGTCTGTCACTGTATAACACTGGGGTACAGTACTGGTGGGGACAGGTCTGTCACTGTATAACACTGGTGTACAATACCGGTGGGGATGGGTCTGTCACTGTATAAAACTGTGGTGCAGTACTGGTGGGGACGGGTCTGTCACTGTATAAAACTGGGGTACAGTACTGGTGAGGACAGGTCTGTCACTGTATAACACTGGGGCACAGTACTGGTGGGGACAGGTCTGTCACTGTATAACACTGGGGTACAGTACTGGTGGGGACGGGTCTGTCACTGTATAACACTGGGGTACAGTACTGGTGGGGACGGGTCTGTCACTGTATAACACTGGGGTACAGTACTGGTGGGGACAGGTCTGTCACTGTATAACACTGGGGTACAGTACTGGTGGGGATGGGTCTGTCACTGTGTAACACTGGGGTACAAAACTGGTGGGGACGGGTCTGTCACTGTATAACACTGGGGGAGTACTGGTGGGGACAGGTCTGTCACTGTATAACACTGGGGTACAGTACTGGTGGGGTCGGGTCTGTTAGTGTATAACACTGGGGTGAAGTACTGGTGGGGACAGGTCTGTCACTGTATAACACTGGGGTACAGTACTGGTGGAGACAGGTCTGTCACTGTAAAACAATGGGGTACAGTACTGGTGGGGACGGGTCTGTCACTGTATAACACTGGGGTACAGTACTGGTGGGGACAGGTCTGTCACTGTATAACACTGGGGTACAGTACTGGTGGGGATGGGTCTGTCACTGTATAACACTGGGGTACAGTACTGGTGGGGACGGGTCTGTCACTGTATAACACTGAGGTACCGTACTGGTGGGGACAGGTCTGTCACTGTATAACACTGGGATACAGTACTGTTGGGGATGGGTCTGTCACTGTATAACACTGGGGTACAGTAATGGTGGGGAGAGGTCTGTCACTGTATAACACTGGGTACAGTACTGGTGGGGACAGGTCTGTCACTGTATAACACTGGGGTACAGTACTGGTGGGAACGGGTCTGTCACTGTATAACACTGGGGTACAGTACTGGTGGGGACAGGTCCATTGCTGTATAACACTGGGGTACAGTACTGGTGGGGACAAGTCTGTCACTGTATAACACTGGGGTACAGTACTGATGGGGACGGGTCTGTCACTGTATAACACTGGGGTACAGTACTGGTGGGGACGGGTCTGTCACTGTATAACACTGGGGTACAGTACTGATGGGGACGGGTCTGTCACTGTATAACGCTGGGGTACAGTACTGGTGGGGATGGGTCTGTCACTGTATAAAAATGGGGTACAGTACTGGAGGGGATGGGTCTGTCACTGTATAAGACTGGTGTACAATACTGGTGGGGACGGGTCTGTCACTGTATAACACTGGGGTACAGTACTGGTGGGAACGGGTCTGTCACTGTATAACACTGGGGTACAGTACTGGTGGGGACAGGTCCATTGCTGTATAACAATGGGGTACAGTACTGGTGGGGACAAGTCTGTCACTGTATAACTCTGGGGTACAGTACTGGTGGGGATGGGTCTGTCACTGGATAACACTGGGGTACAGTGCTGATGGGGACGGGTCGGTCACTGTATAACACTGGGGTATAGTACTGGTGGGGATGGGTCTGTCACTGTATAACACTCGGGAACAGTACTGGTGGGGACAGGTCTGTCACTGTATAACACTCGGGAACAGTACTGGTGGGGACGGGTCTGTCACTGTATAACACTGGTGTACAGTACTGGTGGGGACGGGTCTGTCACTGTATAACACTGGTGTACAATACTGGTGGGGACGGGTCTGTCACTGTATAAAACTGCGGTGCAGTACTGGTGGGGATGGGTCTGTCACTGTATAACACAGGGGTACAGTACTGGTGGGGACAGGTCTGTCACTGTATAACACTGGGGTACAGTACTGGTGGGGACAGGTCTGTCACTGTATAACACTGGGGTACAGTACTGGTGGGGATGGGTCTGTCACTGTATAACACTGGGGTACAGTACTGGTGGGGACGGGTCTGTCACTGTATAACACTGAGGTACCGTACTGGTGGGGACAGGTCTGTCACTGTATAACACTGGGATACAGTACTGTTGGGGATGGGTCTGTCACTGTATAACACTGGGGTACAGTAATGGTGGGGAGAGGTCTGTCACTGTATAACACTGGGTACAGTACTGGTGGGGACAGGTCTGTCACTGTATAACACTGGGGTACAGTACTGGTGGGAACGGGTCTGTCACTGTATAACACTGGGGTACAGTACTGGTGGGGACAGGTCCATTGCTGTATAACACTGGGGTACAGTACTGGTGGGGACAAGTCTGTCACTGTATAACACTGGGGTACAGTACTGATGGGGACGGGTCTGTCACTGTATAACACTGGGGTACAGTACTGGTGGGGACGGGTCTGTCACTGTATAACACTGGGGTACAGTACTGATGGGGACGGGTCTGTCACTGTATAACGCTGGGGTACAGTACTGGTGGGGATGGGTCTGTCACTGTATAAAAATGGGGTACAGTACTGGAGGGGATGGGTCTGTCACTGTATAAGACTGGTGTACAATACTGGTGGGGACGGGTCTGTCACTGTATAACACTGGGGTACAGTACTGGTGGGAACGGGTCTGTCACTGTATAACACTGGGGTACAGTACTGGTGGGGACAGGTCCATTGCTGTATAACAATGGGGTACAGTACTGGTGGGGACAAGTCTGTCACTGTATAACTCTGGGGTACAGTACTGGTGGGGATGGGTCTGTCACTGGATAACACTGGGGTACAGTGCTGATGGGGACGGGTCGGTCACTGTATAACACTGGGGTATAGTACTGGTGGGGATGGGTCTGTCACTGTATAACACTCGGGAACAGTACTGGTGGGGACAGGTCTGTCACTGTATAACACTCGGGAACAGTACTGGTGGGGACGGGTCTGTCACTGTATAACACTGGTGTACAGTACTGGTGGGGACGGGTCTGTCACTGTATAACACTGGTGTACAATACTGGTGGGGACGGGTCTGTCACTGTATAAAACTGCGGTGCAGTACTGGTGGGGATGGGTCTGTCACTGTATAACACAGGGGTACAGTACTGGTGGGGACAGGTCTGTCACTGTATAACACTGGGGCACAGTACTGGTCGGGATGGGTCTGTCACTGTATAACACTGGGGTACAGAACTGGTGGGGACGGGTCTGTCACTTTATAACACTGGGGTACAGTACTAGTGGGGACAGGTCTGTCACTGTATAACACTGGGGTACAGTACTGGTGGGGACAGGTCTGTCACTGTATAACACTGGGGGACAGTACTGGTGGGGACAGGTCTGTCACTGCATAACACTGGGGTACAGAACTGGTGGGGACAGGTCTGTCACTGTATAACAATGGGGTACAGTACTGGTGAGGAGAGGTCTGTCACTGTATAACACTGGGGTACAGTACTGGTGGGGACGGGTCTGTCACTGTATAACACTGGGTACAGTACTGGTGGGGACAGGTCTGTCACTGTATAACACTGGGGTACAGTACTGGTAGGGACGGGTCTGTCACTGTATAACACTGGGGTACAGTACTGGTGGGGACAGGTCTGTCACTGTATAACACTGGTGTACAATACCGGTGGGGATGGGTCTGTCACTGTATAAAACTGTGGTGCAGTACTGGTGGGGACGGGTCTGTCACTGTATAACACTGGGGTACAGTACTGGTGGGGACAGGTCTGTCACTGTATAACACGGGCACAGTACTGGTGGGGACAGGTCTGTCACTGTATAACACTGGGGTACAGTACTGGTGGGGACGGGTCTGTCACTGTATAACACTGGGGGAGTACTGGTGGGGTCGGGTCTGTCAGTCTATAGCACTGGGGTGAAGTACTGGTGGGGACAGGTCTGTCACTGTATAACACTGGGGTACAGTACTGGTGGAGACAGGTCTGTCACTGTAAAACACTGGGGTACAGTACTGGTGGGGATGGGTCTGTCACTGTGTAACACTGGGGTACAGTACTGGTGGGGACAGGTCTGTCACTGTATAACACTGGGGTACAGTACTGGTGGGGACGGGTCTGTCACTGTATAACACTGGGGTACAGTACTGGTGGGGACAGGTCTGTCACTGTATAACACTGGGGTACAGTACTGGTGGGGACGGGTCTGTCACTGTTTAACACTGGGGTACAGTACTGGTGGGGATGGGTCTGTCACTGTATAACACTGGGGTACAGTACTGGTGAGGACAGGTCTGTCACTGTACAACACTGGGGTACAGTACTGGTGGGGACACGTCTGTCACTGTATAAAACTGGGGCATAGTACTAGTGGGGATGGGTCTGTCACTGTATAACACTGGGGTACAGTACTGTTGGGGACAGGTCTGTCAATGTATAACCCTGGGGAACAGTACTGGTCGGGACAGGTCTGTCACTGTATAACACTGGTGTGCAGTGCTGGAGGGGATGGGTCTGTCACGGTTTCATTCTGTGGTACAGTACTGGTGGGGACAGGTCTGTCACTGTAAAGCACTGAAGGACTACACTGATGGGGTTGCTCTGTCACTGTATAACACTGGGGCACACTACTGGTCGGGTTAGTCCTGTCACTTTATAACATGGCGTTACAGTACTGGTGGGGTCGGGCCTTTAACTGTATAACACTGGGGTACAGTACTGATGGGGACAGGTTTATCATTGCACAACACTGGGGGACAGTACTGGTGGGGACGGGTCTGTCACTGTATAACACTGGGGTACAGTACTGGTGGGGACGGGTCTGTCAATGTATAACACTGGGGTGCAGTACTGATGCGGACGGGTCTGTCACTGTACAACACTGGGGTACAGTACTGGTGGGGATGGGTCTGTCACCGTATAACACTGGGGTACAGTACTGGTGGGGACAGGTCTGTCACTGTATAACACTGGGGTACAGTACTGGTGGGGACAGGTCTGTCACTGTATAACACGGGGGTACAGTACTGGAGGGGACGGGTCTGTCACTGTATAACACGGGTACAGTACTGGTGGGGACAGGTCTGTCACTGTACAACACTGGGGTACAGTACTGTTGGGGATGGGTCTGTCACTGTATAACACTGGGGTACAGTACTGGTGGGGACAGGAAAGTCATTATATAACACTGGGGTACAGTACTGGTGCGGACAGGTCAGTCACTGTATAACACTGGGGTACAGTGCTGGTGGGGATGGGTCTGTCACTGTATAACACTGGGGTACAGTACTGGTGGGGACAGGTCTCTCACTGTATAACACTGGGGTACAGTACTGGTGGGGTCGGGTCTGTCAGTGTATAACACTGGGGTGCAGTAGTGGTGGGGACAGGTCGGTCATTGTATAACACTGGGGTGCAGTACTGGTGGGGACGGGTCTGTCACTGAATAACACTGGGGTACAGTGCGGCTGGGGACAGGTCTGTCACTGTATAATCCTGGGTACAGTTCTGGTCGGGACTTGTCTGTCGCTGTATAACACTGGGGTACAGTACTGGTGGGGACAGGTGTATCACTGTATAACACTGGGGTACAGTACTGGTGGGGGCAGGTGTGTCACTGTATAACATTGGGGTACAGTACTGGTGGGGACAGGTCTGTCACTGTATAACACTGGGGTACAGTACTGGTAGGGACGGGTCTGTCACTGTATAACACTGGGGTACAGTACTGGTGGGGACAGGTCTGTCACTGTATAACACTGGGGTACAGTACTGGTGGGGACACGTCTATCACTGTATACCACTGCGGTACTGTACTGGTGGGGACGGGTCTGTCACTGTATAACACTGGTGTGCAGTGCTGGTGGGGATAGGTCTGTCACGGATTCACTCTGTGGTACAGTACTGGTGGGGACAGGTCTGTCACTGTCAAACACTGAAGGACTACACTGATGGGGTTGGTCTGTCACTGTATAACACTGGGGGACACTACTGGTCGGGTAAGTCCTGTCACTTTATAACACGGGGTTACAGTACTGGTGGGGTCTGGCCTTTAACTGTATAACACTGGGGTACAGTACTGATGGGGACAGGTCTTACACTGTACAACACTGGGGGACAGTACTGGTGGGGAGGGGTCTGTCACTGTATAACACTGGGGTACGGTAGTGGAGGGGACGGGTCTGTCAGTGTATAAAGCTGTGGTAAAGTACTGATGTGGACGGGTCTGTCACTGTACAAGACTGGGGTACAGTACTGGTGGGGACGGGTCTGTCACTGTATAACACTGGCGTACAGTACTGTAGGGGACGGGTCTGTCACTGTATAACAATGGGGTACAGTACTGGTGGGGATGGGTCTGTCACTGTATAACACTGGGGTACAGTACTGAAGGGGACGGGTCTGTCACTGAATAACACTGGGGTACAGTACTGGTGGGGACGGGTCTGTCACTGTATAACACTGGGGTACAGTATTGGTGGGGACAGGTGTGTCACTGTATAACACTGGGCTACAGTACTGGTGGGGACAGGTCTGTCTCTGTATAACACTGGGTTACAGTACTGGTGGGGACAGCTCAGTCACTGTATAACACTGGGCTACAATACTGGTGGGGATGGGTCAGTCACTGTATAACACGGGTACAGTACTGGTGGGGACAGGTCTGTCACTGTATAACACTGGGGTACAGTACTTGTGGGGACAGGTCTGTCACTGTATAACACTGGGGTACAGTACTGGTGGGGATGGGTCTGTCACTGTATAACACTGGGGTACAGTACTGGTGAGGACAGGTCTGTCACTGTACAACACTGGGGTACAGTACTGGTGGGGACACGTCTGTCACTGTATAAAACTGGGGCATAGTACTAGTGGGGATGGGTCTGTCACTGTATAACACTGGGGTACAGTACTGTTGGGGACAGGTCTGTCAATGTATAACCCTGGGGAACAGTACTGGTCGGGACAGGTCTGTCACTGTATAACACTGGTGTGCAGTGCTGGAGGGGATGGGTCTGTCACGGTTTCATTCTGTGGTACAGTACTGGTGGGGACAGGTCTGTCACTGTAAAGCACTGAAGGACTACACTGATGGGGTTGCTCTGTCACTGTATAACACTGGGGCACACTACTGGTCGGGTTAGTCCTGTCACTTTATAACATGGCGTTACAGTACTGGTGGGGTCGGGCCTTTAACTGTATAACACTGGGGTACAGTACTGATGGGGACAGGTTTATCATTGCACAACACTGGGGGACAGTACTGGTGGGGACGGGTCTGTCACTGTATAACACTGGGGTACAGTACTGGTGGGGACGGGTCTGTCAATGTATAACACTGGGGTGCAGTACTGATGCGGACGGGTCTGTCACTGTACAACACTGGGGTACAGTACTGGTGGGGATGGGTCTGTCACCGTATAACACTGGGGTACAGTACTGGTGGGGACAGGTCTGTCACTGTATAACACTGGGGTACAGTACTGGTGGGGACAGGTCTGTCACTGTATAACACGGGGGTACAGTACTGGAGGGGACGGGTCTGTCACTGTATAACACGGGTACAGTACTGGTGGGGACAGGTCTGTCACTGTACAACACTGGGGTACAGTACTGTTGGGGATGGGTCTGTCACTGTATAACACTGGGGTACAGTACTGGTGGGGACAGGAAAGTCATTATATAACACTGGGGTACAGTACTGGTGCGGACAGGTCAGTCACTGTATAACACTGGGGTACAGTGCTGGTGGGGATGGGTCTGTCACTGTATAACACTGGGGTACAGTACTGGTGGGGACAGGTCTCTCACTGTATAACACTGGGGTACAGTACTGGTGGGGTCGGGTCTGTCAGTGTATAACACTGGGGTGCAGTAGTGGTGGGGACAGGTCGGTCATTGTATAACACTGGGGTGCAGTACTGGTGGGGACGGGTCTGTCACTGAATAACACTGGGGTACAGTGCGGCTGGGGACAGGTCTGTCACTGTATAATCCTGGGTACAGTTCTGGTCGGGACTTGTCTGTCGCTGTATAACACTGGGGTACAGTACTGGTGGGGACAGGTGTATCACTGTATAACACTGGGGTACAGTACTGGTGGGGGCAGGTGTGTCACTGTATAACATTGGGGTACAGTACTGGTGGGGACAGGTCTGTCACTGTATAACACTGGGGTACAGTACTGGTAGGGACGGGTCTGTCACTGTATAACACTGGGGTACAGTACTGGTGGGGACAGGTCTGTCACTGTATAACACTGGGGTACAGTACTGGTGGGGACACGTCTATCACTGTATACCACTGGGGTACTGTACTGGTGGGGACGGGTCTGTCACTGTATAACACTGGTGTGCAGTGCTGGTGGGGATAGGTCTGTCACGGATTCACTCTGTGGTACAGTACTGGTGGGGACAGGTCTGTCACTGTCAAACACTGAAGGACTACACTGATGGGGTTGGTCTGTCACTGTATAACACTGGGGGACACTACTGGTCGGGTAAGTCCTGTCACTTTATAACACGGGGTTACAGTACTGGTGGGGTCTGGCCTTTAACTGTATAACACTGGGGTACAGTACTGATGGGGACAGGTCTTACACTGTACAACACTGGGGGACAGTACTGGTGGGGAGGGGTCTGTCACTGTATAACACTGGGGTACGGTAGTGGAGGGGACGGGTCTGTCAGTGTATAAAGCTGTGGTAAAGTACTGATGTGGACGGGTCTGTCACTGTACAAGACTGGGGTACAGTACTGGTGGGGACGGGTCTGTCACTGTATAACACTGGGGTACAGTACTGTAGGGGACGGGTCTGTCACTGTATAACAATGGGGTACAGTACTGGTGGGGATGGGTCTGTCACTGTATAACACTGGGGTACAGTACTGAAGGGGACGGGTCTGTCACTGAATAACACTGGGGTACAGTACTGGTGGGGACGGGTCTGTCACTGTATAACACTGGGGTACAGTATTGGTGGGGACAGGTGTGTCACTGTATAACACTGGGCTACAGTACTGGTGGGGACAGGTCTGTCTCTGTATAACACTGGGTTACAGTACTGGTGGGGACAGCTCAGTCACTGTATAACACTGGGCTACAATACTGGTGGGGATGGGTCAGTCACTGTATAACACGGGTACAGTACTGGTGGGGACAGGTCTGTCACTGTATAACACTGGGGTACAGTACTTGTGGGGACAGGTCTGTCACTGTATAACACTGGGGTACAGTACTGATGGGGACGGGTCTGTCACTGTATAACACTGGGGTCCAGTACTGGTGGGGACCGGTCTGTCACTGTATAACACTGGGTACAGTACTGGTGGGGACGGGTATTCACTCTATAACACTGGGGTACAGTACTGGTGGGGGCAGGTCTGTCACTGTATAACACTGGGGTACAGTATGGGTGGGGACAGGTGTGTCACTCTATAACACTGGGGTACTGTACTGGTGGGGACAGGTGTGTCACTGTATAACACTGGGGTACAGTACTGGTGGGGATGGGTCTGACACTGTATAACACTGGCGTACAGTACTGGTGGGGAAGGGTCTGTCACTGTATAACACTGGGGTACAGTACTGGTGGGGTCGGGTCTGTCAGTGTATAACACTGGGGTGAAGTACTGGTGGGGACAGGTCTGTCACTGTATAACACAGGGGTACAGTACTGGTGGGGATGGGTCTGTCACTGTATAACACTGGGGTACAGTACTGGTGGGGACAGGTCTGTCACTGTATAACACTGGGGTACAGTACTGGTGGGGACGGGTCTGTCACTGTATAACACAGGGGTACAGTACTGGTGGGGACAGGTCTGTCACTGTATAACACTGGGGTACAGTACTAGTGGGGACGGGTCTGTCACTGTTTAACACTGGGGTACAGTACTGGTGGGGATGGGTCTATCACTGTATAACACTGGGGTACAGTACTGGTGAGGACAGGTCTGTCACTGTACAACACTGGGGTACAGTACTGGTGGGGACACGTCTGTCACTGTATAAAACTGGGGCCTAGTACTAGTGGGGATGGGTCTGTCACTGTATAACACTGGGGTACAGTACTGTTGGGGACAGGTCTGTCAATGTATAACCCTGGGGAACAGTACTGGTCGGGACAGGTCTGTCACTGTATAACACTGGTGTGCAGTGCTGGAGGGGATGGGTCTGTCACGGTTTCACACTGTGATACAGTACTGGTGGGGACAGGTCTGTCACTGTAAAACACTGAAGGACTACACTGATGGGGTTGCTCTGTCACTGTATAACACTGGGGCACACTACTGGTCGGGTTAGTCCTGTCACTTTATAACATGGCGTTACAGTACTGGTGGGGTCTGGCCTTTAACTGTATAACACTGGGGTACAGTCCTGATGGGGACAGGTCTTTCATTGCACAACACTGGGGGACAGTACTGGTGGGGACGGGTCTGTCACTGTATAACACTGGGGTACAGTACTGGAGGGGACGGGTCTGTCACTGTATAACACGGGTACAGTACTGGTGGGGACAGGTCTGTCACTGTACAACACTGGGGTACAGTACTGGTGGGGATGGGTCTGTCACTGTATAACACTGGGGTACAGTACTGGTGGGGACAGGAAAGTCATTATATAACACTGGGGTACAGTACTGGTGCGGACAGGTCAGTCACTGTATAACACTGGGGTACAGTGCTGGTGGGGAAGGGTCTGTCACTGTATAACACTGGGGTACAGTACTGGTGGGGACAGGTCTCTCACTGTATAACACTGGGGTACAGTACTGGTGGGGTCGGGTCTGTCAGTGTATAACACTGGGGTGCAGTACTGGTGGGGACAGGTCGGTCATTGTATAACACTGGGGTACAGTACTGGTGGGGACGGGTTTGTCACTGTATAACATTGGGGTACAGTACTGGTGGGGACAGGTCTGTCACTGTATAACACTGGGGTACAGTACTGGTAGGGATGGGTCTGTCACTGTATAACACTGGGGGACACTACTGGTCGAGTAAGTCCTGTCACTTTATAACACGGGGTTACAGTACTGGTGGGGTCTGGCCTTTAACTGTATAACACTGGGGTACAGTACTGATGGGGACAGGTCTTACACTGTACAACACTGGGGGACAGTACTGGTGCGGAGGGGTCTGTCACTGTATAACACTGGGGTACGGTACTGGAGGGGACGGGTCTGTCAGTGTATAAAGCTGTGGTAAAGTACTGATGTGGACGGGTCTGTCACTGTATAACACTGGGGTACAGTACTGGTGGGGACAAGTCTGTCACTGTATAACACTGGGGTACAGTACTGATGGGGAAGGGTCGGTCACTGTATAACACTGGGGTACAGTACTGGTGGGGACGGGTCTGTCACTGTATAACACTGGGGTACGGTACTGATGGGGACGGGTCTGTCACTGTATAACGCTGGGGTACAGTACTGGTGGGGATGGGTCTGTCACTGTATAAAAATGGGGTACAGTACTGGAGGGGATGGGTCTGTCACTGTATAAGACTGGTGTACAATACTGGTGGGGACGGTTCTGTCACTGTATAACACTGGGGTACAGTACTGGTGGGAACGGGTCTGTCACTGTATAACATTGGGGTACAGTACTGGTGGGGACAGGTCCATTGCTGTATAACACTGGAGTACAGTACTGGTGGGGACAAGTCTGTCACTGTATAACTCTGGGGTACAGTACTGGTGGGGATGGGTCTGTCACTGGATAACACTGGGGTACAGTACTGATGGGGACGGGTCGGTCACTGTATAACGCTGGGGTATAGTACTGGTGGGGACGGGTCTGTCACTGTATAACACTCGGGAACAGTACTGGTGGGGACGGGTCTGTCACTGTATAACACTCGGGAACAGTACTGGTGGGGACGGGTCTGTCACTGTATAACACTGGTGTACAGTACTGGTGGGGACAGGTCTGTCACTGTATAAAACTGCGGTGCAGTACTGGTGGGGATGGGTCTGTCACTGTATAACACAGGGGTACAGTACTGGTGGGGACAGGTCTGACACTGTATAACACTGGGGCACAGTACTGTTCGGGATGGGTCTGTCACTGTATAACACTGGGGTACAGAACTGGTGGGGACGGGTCTGTCACTTTATAACACTGGGGTACAGTACTAGTGGGGACAGGTCTGTCACTGTATAACACTGGGGTACAGTACTGGTGGGGACGGGTCTGTCACTTTATAACACTGGGGTACAGTACTAGTGGGGACAGGTCTGTCACTGTATAACACTGGGGCACAGTACTGTTCGGGATGGGTCTGTCACTGTATAACACTGGGGTACAGAACTGGTGGGGACGGGTCTGTCACTTTATAACACTGGGGTACAGTACAAGTGGGGACAGGTCTGTCACTGTATAACACTGGGGCACAGTACTGTTCGGGATGGGTCTGTCACTGTATAACACTGGGGTACAGAACTGGTGGGGACGGGTCTGTCACTGTATAACACTGGGGTACAGTACTGGTGGGGACAGGTCTGTCACTGTATAACACTGGGGTAAAGTACTGGTGGGGACAGGTCTGTCACTGCATAACACTGGGGTACAGAACTGGTGGGGACAGGTCTGTCACTGTATAACACGGGGGTACAGTACTGGTGGGGACAGGTCTGTCACTGCATAACACTGGGGTACAGAACTGGTGGGGACAGGTCTGTCACTGTATAACACTGGGGTACAGTACTGGTGAGGAGAGGTCTGTCACTGCGTAACACTGGGTACTGTACTGGTGGGGACAGGTCTGTCACTGTATAACACTGGGGTACAGTACTGGTAGGGACGGGTCTGTCACTG
Organism: Cetorhinus maximus; assembly: GCF_964194155.1. Classification (NCBI taxonomy): domain Eukaryota; kingdom Metazoa; phylum Chordata; class Chondrichthyes; order Lamniformes; family Cetorhinidae; genus Cetorhinus; species Cetorhinus maximus. The sequence continues at coordinate 68,227 of NW_027597039.1, forward strand.
TATAACACTGGGGTACAGTACTGGTGGGGACAGGTCTGTCACTGTATAACACTGGTGTACAATACCGGTGGGGATCGGTCTGTCACTGTATAAAACTGTGGTGCAGTACTGGTGGGGACGGGTCTGTCACTGTATAACACTGGGGTACAGTACTGGTGGGGACAGGTCTGTCACTGTATAACACGGGCACAGTACTGGTGGGGACAGGTCTGTCACTGTATAACACTGGGGTACAGTACTGGTGGGGACGGGTCTCTCACTGTATAACACTGGGGTACAGTACTGGTGCGGACGGGTCTGTCACTGTATAACACTGGGGTACAGTACTGGTGGGGTCAGGTCTGTCTCTGTATAACACTGGGGTACAGTACTGATTGGGACAGGTCTGTCACTGCATAACACTGGGGTACAGAAATGGTGGGGAGGGGTCTGTCACTGTATAACACTGGGGTACAGTACTGGAGTGGACAGGTCTGTCACTGTATAACACTGGGGTACAGTACTGGTGGGGACGGGTCTGTCACTGTACAACACTGGGGGACAGTACTGGTGGGGACAGGTCTGTCACTGTATAACACTGGGGTACAGTACTGGTGGGGATGGGTCTGTCACTGTGTAACACTGGGGTACAATACTGGTGGGGACGGGTCTGTCACTGTATAACACTGGGGGAGTACTGGTGGGGACAGGTCTGTCACTGTATAACACTGGGGTACAGTACTGGTGGAGACAGGTCTGTCACTGTATAACACTGGGGTACAGTACTGGTGGGGACAGGTCTGTCACTGTATAACACTGGGGGAGTACTGGTGGGGACAGGTCTGTCACTGTATAACACTGGGGTACAGTACGGGTGGGGATGGGTCTGTCACTGTATAACACTGGGGTACAGTACTGGTGGGGACAGGTCTGTCACTGTATAACACTGGGGTACAGTACTGGTGGGGACGGGTCTGTCACTGTATAACACTGGGGTACAGTACTGGTGGGGACAGGTCTGTCACTGTATAACACTGGGGTACAGTATTGGTGGGGACAGGTCTGTCACTGTTTAACACTGGGGTACAGTACTGGTGGTGATGGGTCTATCACTGTATAACACTGGGGTACAGTACTGGTGAGGACAGGTCTGTCACTGTACAACACTGGGGTACAGTACTGGTGGGGACACGTCTGTCACTGTATAAAACTTGGGCATAGTACTAGTGGGGATGGGTCTGTCACTGTATAACACTGGGGTACAGTACTGTTGGGGACAGGTCTGTCAATGTATAACCCTGGGGAACAGTACTGGTCGGGACAGGTCTGTCACTGTATAACACTGGTGTGCAGTGCTGGAGGGGATGGGTCTGTCACGGTTTCACTCTGTGGTACAGTACTGGTGGGGACAGGTCTGTCACTGTAAAACACTGAAGGACTACACTGATGGGGTTGCTCTGTCACTGTATAACACTGGGGCACACTACTGGTCGGGTTAGTCCTGTCACTTTATAACATGGCGTTACAGTACTGGTGGGGTCGGGCCTTTAACTGTATAACACTGGGGTACAGTACTGATGGGGACAGGTTTTTCATTGCACAACACTGGGGGACAGTACTGGTGGGGACGGGTCTGTCACTGTATAACACTGGGGTACAGTACTGGTGGGGACGGGTCTGTCAATGTATAACACTGGGGTGCAGTACTGATGCGGACGGGTCTTTCACTGTACAACACTGGGGTACAGTACTGGTGGGGATGGGTCTGTCACCGTATAACACTGGGGTACAGTACTGGTGGGGACAGGTCTGTCACTGTATAACACTGGGGTACAGTACTGGAGGGGACGGGTCTGTCACTGTATAACACGGGTACAGTACTGGTGGGGACAGGTCTGTCACTGTACAACACTGGGGAACAGTACTGGTGGGGACGGGTCTGTCACTGTATAACATTGGGGTACAGTACTGGTGGGGACGGGTCTGTCACTGTATAACACTGGGGTACAGTACTGGTGCGGACAGGTCAGTCACTGTATAACACTGGGGTACAGTACTGGTGGGGACAGGTCTGTCACTGTATAACACAGAGGTACAGTACTGGTGGGGACACGTCTATCACTGTATACCACTGGGGTACTGTACTGGTGGGGACGGGTCTGTCACTGTATAACACTGGTGTGCAGTGCTGGTCGGGATAGGTCTGTCACGGATTCACTCTGTGGTACAGTACTGGTGGGGACAGGTCTGTCACTGTCAAACACTGAAGGACTACACTGATGGGGTTGGTCTGTCACTGTATAACACTGGGGGACACTACTGGTCGGGTAAGTCCTGTCACTTTATAACACGGGGTTACAGTACTGGTGGGGTCTGGCCTTTAACTGTATAACACTGGGGTACAGTACTGATGGGGACAGGTCTTACACTGTACAACACTGGGGGACAGTACTGGTGGGGAGGGGTCTGTCACTGTATAACACTGGGGTACGGTACTGGAGGGGACGGGTCTGTCAGTGTATAAAGCTGTGGTAAAGTACTGATGTGGACGGGTCTGTCACTGTACAAGACTGGGGTACAGTACTGGTGGGGACGGGTCTGTCACTGTATAACACTGGGGTACAGTACTGGTGGGGACGGGTCTGTCAGTGTATAACACTGGGGTACAGTACTGTAGGGGACGGGTCTGTCACTGTATAACAATGGGGTACAGTACTGGTGGGGATGGGTCTGTCACTGTATAACACTGGGGTACAGTACTGAAGGGGACGGGTCTGTCACTGAATAACACTGGGGTACAGTACTGGTGGGGACGGGTCTGTTACTGTATAACACTGGGGTACAATTCTGATGGGGACGGGTCTGTCACTGTACAACACTGGGGTACAGTACTGGTGGGGGCGGGTCTGTCACTGTATAACACTGGGGTACAGTACTGGTGGGGATGGGTCTGTCACTGTAAAACACTGGGGGAATTTACTGCTGGGGACGGGTCTGTCACTGTATAACACTGGGGTACAGTATTGGTGGGGACAGGTGTGTCACTGTATAACACTGGGCTACAGTACTGGTGGGGACAGGTCTGTCTCTGTATAACACTGGGTTACAGTACTGGTGGGGACAGCTCAGTCACTGTATAACACTGGGCTACAGTACTGGTGAGGACAGGTCTGTCACGGTATAACACTGGGGTACAGTACTTGTGGGGACAGGTCTGTCACTGTATAACACTGGGGTACAGTACTGGTGGGGACGGGTCTGTCACTGTATAACACTGGGGTCCAGTGCTGGTGGGGACGGGTCTGTCACTGTATAACACTGGGGTACAGTACTGGTGGGGACGGGTCTGTCACTGTATAACATTGGGGTACAGTACTGGTGGGGACGGGTCTGTCACTGTATAACACTGGGGTACAGTACTGGTGCGGACAGGTCAGTCACTGTATAACACTGGGGTACAGTACTGGTGGGGACAGGTCTGTCACTGTATAACACAGAGGTACAGTACTGGTGGGGACACGTCTATCACTGTATACCACTGGGGTACTGTACTGGTGGGGACGGGTCTGTCACTGTATAACACTGGTGTGCAGTGCTGGTGGGGACAGGTCTGTCATTGTCAAACACTGAAGGACTACACTGATGGGGTTGGTCTGTCACTGTATAACACTGGGGGACACTACTGGTCGGGTAAGTCCTGTCACTTTATAACACGGGGTTACAGTACTGGTGGGGTCTGGCCTTTAACTGTATAACACTGGGGTACAGTACTGATGGGGACAGGTCTTACACTGTACAACACTGGGGGACAGTACTGGTGGGGAGGGGTCTGTCACTGTATAACACTGGGGTACGGTACTGGAGGGGACGGGTCTGTCAGTGTATAAAGCTGTGGTAAAGTACTGATGTGGACGGGTCTGTCACTGTACAAGACTGGGGTACAGTACTGGTGGGGACGGGTCTGTCACTGTATAACACTGGGGTACAGTACTGGTGGGGACGGGTCTGTCAGTGTATAACACAGGGGTACAGTACTGTAGGGGACGGGTCTGTCACTGTATTACAATGGGGTACAGTACTGGTGGGGATGGGTCTGTCACTGTATAACACTGGGGTACAGTACTGAAGGGGACGGGTCTGTCACTGAATAACACTGGGGTACAGTACTGGTGGGGACGGGTCTGTTACTGTATAACACTGGGGTACAATTCTGATGGGGACGGGTCTGTCACTGTACAACACTGGGGTACAGTACTGGTGGGGGCGGGTCTGTCACTGTATAACACTGGGGTACAGTACTGGTGGGGATGGGTCTGTCACTCTAAAACACTGGGGGAATTTACTGCTGGGGACGGGTCTGTCACTGTATAACACTGGGGTACAGTATTGGTGGGGACAGGTGTGTCACTGTATAACACTGGGCTACAGTACTGGTGGGGACAGGTCTGTCTCTGTATAACACTGGGTTACAGTACTGGTGGGGACAGCTCAGTCACTGTATAACACTGGGCTACAGTACTGGTGAGGACAGGTCTGTCACTGTATAACACTGGGGTACAGTACTTGTGGGGACAGGTCTGTCACTGTATAACACTGGGGTACAGTACTGGTGGGGACGGGTCTGTCACTGTATAACACTGGGGTCCAGTGCTGGTGGGGACGGGTCTGTCACTGTATAACACTGGGGTACAGTACTGGTGGGGACGGGTCTGTCACTGTATAACACTGGGTACAGTACTGGTGGGGACGGGTATTCACTCTATAACACTGGGGTACAGTACTGGTGGGGGCAGGTCTGTCACTGTATAACACTGGGGTACAGTATGGGTGGGGACAGGTCTGTCACTGTATAACACTGGGGTACAGTACTGGTGGGGACAGGTCTGTCACTGTATAACACTGGGGTACAGTACTGGTGGGGACAGGTCTGTCACTGTATAACACTGGGGTACAGTACTGGTGGGGATGGGTCTGACACTGTATAACACTGGCGTACAGTACTGGTGGGGACAGGTCTGTCACTGTATAACACTGGGGTACAGTACTGGGGGGTCGGGTCTGTCACTGTATAACACTGGGGTACAGTACTGGCGGGGATAGGTCTGTCAATGTAAAACATTGGGGGACTTTACTGTTGGGGATGAGTCTGTCACTGTATAACACTGGGGTACAGTGCAGCTGGGGACAGGTCTGTCACTGTATAATCCTGGGGGACAGTTCTGATCGGGACTTGTCTGTCGCTGTATAACACTGGGGTACAGTACTGGTGGGGACAGGTGTGTCACTGTATCACACTGGGGTACAGTACTGGTGGGGACTGGTCTGCCACTGTATAGCACTGGGGTACAGTACTGGTGTGGACAGGTCTGTCAATGTATAACTCTGGGGAACAGTACTGGTCGGGACAGGTCTGTCACTGTATAACACTGGGGTCCAGTACTGGTGGGGACAGGTCTGTCACTGTATAACACTGGGGTACAGTACTGGCGGGGAAAGGCCTGTCAGTGTATAACACTGGGGTACAGTACTGGTGGGGATGGGTCTGTCACTGTATAACACTGGGGTACAGTACTGGTGCGGACAGGTCAGTCACTGTATAACACTGGGGTACAGTACTGGTGGGGATGGGTCTGTCACTGTATAACACTGGTGTACAGTTCTGGTGCGGACAGGTCAGTCACTGTATAACACTGGGGTACAGTACTGGTGGGGACGGGTCTGTCAGTGTATAACACTGGGGTACAGTACTGGTGGGGACGGGTCTGTCACTGTTTAACACTGGGGTACAGTACTGGTGGGGACGGGTCTCTCACTGTATAACACTGGGGTAGATTACTGGTGGGGACAGGTCTGTCACTGTATAACACTAGGGTACAGTACTGGTGGGGACGGGTCTGTCACTGTATAACACTGGGCTACAGTACTGATGGGGACAGGTCTGTCACTGTATAACACTGGGCTACAGTACTGGTGAGGACAGGTCTGTCACTGTATAACACTGGGCTACAGTACTGGTGGGGACGGCTCTGTTAGTGTATAACACTGGGGTACAGTACTGGCGGGGATCGGTCTGTCACTGTAAAACACTGGGGGACTTTACTGTTGTGGATGAGTCTGTCACTGTATAACACTGGGGTACAGTGCAGCTGGGGACAGGTCTGTCACTGTATAATCCTGGGGGACAGTTCTGGTCGGGACTTGTCTGTCGCTGTATAACACTGGGCTACAGTACTGGTGGGGACAGGTGTGTCACTGTATCACACTAGGGTACAGTACTGGTGGGGACTGGTCTGCCACTGTATAGCACTGGGGTACAGTACTGGTGGGGACAGGTCTGTCAATGTATAACTCTGGGGAACAGTACTGGTCGGGACAGGTCTGTCACTGTATAACACTGGGGTCCACAACTGGTGGGGACCGGTCTGTCACTGTATAACCCTGGTGTACAGTACTGGCGGGGAAAGGCCTGTCACTGTATAACACTGGGGTACAGTACTGGTGGGGACGGGTGTGTCACTGAATAACACTGGGGTACAGGACTGGTGGGGACAGGTCTGACACTGTATAACACTGGGGTACAGTACTGGTGGGGACAGGTCGGTCACTGTATAACACTGGGGTGCAGTACTGGTGGAGACAGGTCTGTCACTGTAAAACACTGGGGGACTTTACTGTTGGGGATGAGTCTGTCACTGTATAACACTGGGGTACAGTACTGGTGGGGACGGGTCTGCCACAAAATAACACTGGGGTACAGTACTGGTTGGGACATGTCTGTCACTGTATAAACCTGGGGGACAGTTCTGGTCGTGACTTGTCTGTCGCTGTATAACACTGGGGTACAATACTGGTGGGGACAGGCCTGTCACTGTATAACACTGGGGTACAATACTGGTGGGGACAGGCCTGTCGCTGTATAACACTGGGGTACAGTACTGGTGGGGACGGGTGTGTCACTGTATAACACTGGGGTACAGTACTGGTGGGGACAGGTCTGTCACTGTATAACACTGGGGTACAGTACTGGTAGGGACAGGTCTGTCACTGTATAACACTGGGGAACAGTACTTGTGGGGTCGGGTCTGTCAGTGTATAACACTGGGGTGCAGTACTGGTGGGGACAGGTCGGTCAGTATATAACACTGGGGTACTGTACTGGTGGGGACGGGTCTGTCACTGTATAACACTGGTGTGCAGTGCTGGTCGGGATAGGTCTGTCACTGTATACCACTGGGGTACTGTACTGGTGGGGACGGGTCTGTCACTGTATAACACTGGTGTGCAGTGCTGGTCGGGATAGGTCTGTCACGGTTTCACTCTGTGGTACAGTACTGGTGGGGACAGGTCTGTCACTGTAAAACACTGAAGAACTACGATGATGGGGTTGGTCTGTCACTGTATAACACTGGGGGACACTACTGGTCAGGTAAGTCCTGTCACTTTATAACACTGGGTTACAGTACTGGTGGGGTCTGGCCTTTAACTGTATAACACTGGTGTATAGTACTGATGGGGACAGGTCTTACACTGAACAACACTGGGGTACAGTACTGGTGGGGAGGGTTCTGTCACTGTATAACACTGGGGTACGGTACTGGTGGGGATGGGTCTGTCACCGTATAACACTGGGGTACAGTACTGGTGGGGACAGGTCTGTCACTGTATAACACTGGGGTACAGTACTGGAGGGGACGGGTCTGTCACTGTATAACACGGGTACAGTACTGGTGGGGACAGGTCTGTCACTGTACAACACTGGGGTACAGTACTGGTGGGGATGGGTCTGTCACTGTATAACACTGGGGTACAGTACTGGTGGGGACAGGAAAGTCATTATATAACACTGGGGTACAGTACTGGTGCGGACAGGTCAGTCACAGTATAACACTGGGGTACAGTGCTGGTGGGGATGGGTCTGTCACTGTATAACACTGGGGTACAGTACTGGTGGGGACAGGTCTCTCACTGTATAACACTGGGGTACAGTACTGGTGGGGTCGGGTCTGTCAGTGTATAACACTGGGGTGCAGTAGTGGTGGGGACAGGTCGGTCATTGTATAACACTGGGGTACAGTACTGGTGGGGACGGGTCTGTCACTGAATAACACTGGGGTACAGTGCGGCTGGGGACAGGTCTGTCACTGTATAATCCTGGGTACAGTTCTGGTCGGGACTTGTCTGTCGCTGTATAACACTGGGGTACAGTACTGGTGGGGACAGGTGTGTCACTGTATAACACTGGGGTACAGCACTGGTGGGGGCAGGTGTGTCACTGTATAACATTGGGGTACTGTACTGGTGGGGACAGGTCTGTCACTGTATAACACTGGGGTACAGTACTGGTAGGGACGGGTCTGTCACAGTATAACACTGGGGTACAGTACTGGTGGGGACAGGTCTGTCACTGTATAACACTGGGGTACAGTACTGGTGGGGACAGGTCTGTCACTGTATAACACTGGGGTACAGTACTGGTGGGGACAGGTCTGTCACTGTATAACACTGGGGTACAGTACTGGTGGGGACAGGTCTGTCACTGTATAACACTGGGGTACAGTACTGGTGGGGATGGGTCTGACACTGTATAACACTGGCGTACAGTACTGGTGGGGACAGGTCTGTCACTGTATAACACTGGGGTACAGTACTGGGGGGTCGGGTCTGTCACTGTATAACACTGGGGTACAGTACTGGCGGGGATAGGTCTGTCAATGTAAAACATTGGGGGACTTTACTGTTGGGGATGAGTCTGTCACTGTATAACACTGGGGTACAGTGCAGCTGGGGACAGGTCTGTCACTGTATAATCCTGGGGGACAGTTCTGGTCGGGACTTGTCTGTCGCTGAATAACACTGGGGTACAGTACTGGTGGGGACAGGTGTGTCACTGTATCACACTGGGGTACAGTACTGGTGGGGACTGGTCTGCCACTGTATAGCACTGGGGTACAGTACTGGTGGGGACAGGTCTGTCAATGTATAACTCTGGGGAACAGTACTGGTCGGGACAGGTCTGTCACTTTATAACTCTGGGGTCCAGTACTGGTGGGGACAGGTCTGTCACTGTATAACACTGGGGTACAGTACTGGCGGGGAAATGCCTGTCAGTGTATAACACTGGGGTACAGTACTGGTGGGGATGGGTCTGTCACTGTATAACACTGGGGTACAGTACTGGTGCGGACAGGTCAGTCACTGTATAACACTGGGGTACAGTACTGGTGGGGACGGGTCTGTCAGTGTATAACACTGGGGTACAGTACTGGTGGGGACGGGTCTGTCACTGTTTAACACTGGGGTACAGTACTGGTGGGGACGGGTCTCTCACTGTATAACACTGGGGTAGATTACTGGTGGGGACAGGTCTGTCACTGTATAACACTAGGGTACAGTACTGGTGGGGACGGGTCTGTCACTGTATAACACTGGGCTACAGTACTGATGGGGACAGGTCTGTCACTGTATAACACTGGGCTACAGTACTGGTGAGGACAGGTCTGTCACTGTATAACACTGGGCTACAGTACTGGTGGGGACGGCTCTGTTAGTGTATAACACTGGGGTACAGTACTGGCGGGGATCGGTCTGTCACTGTAAAACACTGGGGGACTTTACTGTTGGGGATGAGTCTGTCACTGTATAACACTGGGGTACAGTGCAGCTGGGGACAGGTCTGTCACTGTATAATCCTGGGGGACAGTTCTGGTCGGGACTTGTCTGTCGCTGTAAAACACTGGGCTACAGTACTGGTGGGGACAGGTGTGTCACTGTATCACACTAGGGTACAGTACTGGTGGGGACTGGTCTGCCACTGTATAGCACTGGGGTACAGTACTGGTGGGGACAGGTCTGTCAATGTATAACTCTGGGGAACAGTACTGGTCGGGACAGGTCTGTCACTGTATAACACTGGGGTCCACAACTGGTGGGGACCGGTCTGTCACTGTATAACCCTGGTGTAAAGTACTGGCGGGGAAAGGCCTGTCACTGTATAACACTGGGGTACAGTACTGGTGGGGACGGGTGTGTCACTGAATAACACTGGGGTACAGGACTGGTGGGGACAGGTCTGACACTGTATAACACTGGGGTACAGTACTGGTGGGGAGAGGTCGGTCACTGTATAACACTGGGGTGCAGTACTGGTGGAGACAGGTCTGTCACTGTAAAACACTGGGGGACTTTACTGTTGGGGATGAGTCTGTCACTGTATAACACTGGGGTACAGTACTGGTGGGGACGGGTCTGCCACAAAATAACACTGGGGTACAGTGCTGGTTGGGACATGTCTGTCACTGTATAAACCTGGGGGACAGTTCTGGTCGGGACTTGTCTGTCGCTGTATAACACTGGGGTACAATACTGGTGGGGACAGGCCTGTCACTGTATAACACTGGGGTACAATACTGGTGGGGACAGGCGTGTCGCTGTATAACACTGGGGTACAGTACTGGTGGGGACGGGTGTGTCACTGTATAACACTGGGGTACAGTACTGGTGGGGACAGGTCTGTCACTGTATAACACTGGGGTACAGTACTGGTGGGGACGGGTCTGTCACTGTATAACAATGGGGTACAGTACTGGTAGGGACAGGTCTGTCACTGTATAACACTGGGGTACAGTACTGGTGGGGACAGGTCTGTCAGTGTATAACACTGGGGAACAGTACTTGTGGGGTCGGGTCTGTCAGTGTATAACACTGGGGTGCAGTACTGGTGGGGACAGGTCGGTCAGTATATAACACTGGGGTACTGTACTGGTGGGGACGGGTCTGTCACTGTATAACACTGGTGTGCAGTGCTGGTCGGGATAGGTCTGTCACGGTTTCACTCTGTGGTACAGTACTGGTGGGGACAGGTCTGTCACTGTAAAACACTGAAGAACTACGATGATGGGGTTGGTCTGTCACTGTATAACACTGGGGGACACTACTGGTCAGGTAAGTCCTGTCACTTTATAACACTGGGTTACAGTACTGGTGGGGTCTGGCCTTTAACTGTATAACACTGGTGTATAGTACTGATGGGGACAGGTCTTACACTGAACAACACTGGGGTACAGTACTGGTGGGGAGGGTTCTGTCACTGTATAACACTGGGGTACGGTACTGGTGGGGATGGGTCTGTCACCGTATAACACTGGGGTACAGTACTGGTGGGGACAGGTCTGTCACTGTATAACACTGGGGTACAGTACTGGAGGGGACGGGTCTGTCACTGTATAACACGGGTACAGTACTGGTGGGGACAGGTCTGTCACTGTACAACACTGGGGTACAGTACTGGTGGGGATGGGTCTGTCACTGTATAACACTGGGGTACAGTACTGGTGGGGACAGGAAAGTCATTATATAACACTGGGGTACAGTACTGGTGCGGACAGGTCAGTCACTGTATAACACTGGGGTACAGTGCTGGTGGGGATGGGTCTGTCACTGTATAACACTGGGGTACAGTACTGGTGGGGACAGGTCTCTCACTGTATAACACTGGGGTACAGTACTGGTGGGGTCGGGTCTGTCAGTGTATAACACTGGGGTGCAGTAGTGGTGGGGACAGGTCGGTCATTGTATAACACTGGGGTACAGTACTGGTGGGGACGGGTCTGTCACTGAATAACACTGGGGTACAGTGCGGCTGGGGACAGGTCTGTCACTGTATAATCCCTGGTACAGTTCTGGTCGGGACTTGTCTGTCGCTGTATAACACTGGGGTACAGTACTGGTGGGGACAGGTGTGTCACTGTATAACACTGGGGTACAGCACTGGTGGGGGCAGGTGTGTCACTATATAACATTGGGGTACAGTACTGGTGGGGACAGGTCTGTCACTGTATAACACTGGGGTACAGTACTGGTGGGGACGGGTCTGTCACTGAATAACACTGGGGTACAGTACTGGTGGGGACGGGTCTGTCACTGAATAACACTGGGGTACAGTACTGGTGGGGACGGGTCTGTCACTGAATAACACTGGGGTACAGTGCGGCTGGGGACAGGTCTGTCACTGTATAATCCCGGGTACAGTTCTGGTCGGGACTTGTCTGTCGCTGTATAACACTGGGGTACAGTACTGGTGGGGACAGGTGTGTCACTGTATAACACTGGGGTACAGCACTGGTGGGGGCAGGTGTGTCACTGTATAACATTGGGGTACAGTACTGGTGGGGACAGGTCTGTCACTGTATAACACTGGGGTACAGTACTGGTAGGGACGGGTCTGTCACTGTATAACACTGGGGTACAGTACTGGTGGGGACAGGTCTGTCACTGTATAACACTGGGGTACAGTACTGGTGGGGACAGGTCTGTCACTGTATAACACAGAGGTACAGTACTGGTGGGGACACGTCTATCACTGTATACCACTGGGGTACTGTACTGGTGGGGACGGGTCTGTCACTGTATAACACTGGTGTGCAGTGCTGGAGGGGATAGGTCTGTCACGGATTCACTCTGTGGTACAGTACTGGTGGGGACAGGTCTGTCACTGTAAAACACTGAAGGACTACACTGATGGGGTTGGTCTGTCACTGTATAACACTGGGGGACACTACTGGTCGGGTAAGTCCTGTCACTTTATAACACGGGGTTACAGTACTGGTGGGGTCTGGCCTTTAACTGTATAATACTGGGGTACAGTACTGATGGGGACAGGTCTTACACTGTACAACACTGGGGGACAGTACTGGTGGGGAGGGGTCTGTCACTGTATAACACTGGGGTACGGTACTGGAGGGGACGGGTCTGTCAGTGTATAAAGCTGTGGTAAAGTACTGATGTGGACGGGTCTGTCACTGTACAAGACTGGGGCACAGTACTGGTGGGGACGGGTCTGTCACTGTATAACACTGGGGTACAGTACTGGTGGGGATGGGTCTGTCACTGTATAACACTGGGGTACAGTACTGTAGGGGACGGGTCTGTCACTGTATAACAATGGGGTACAGTACAGGTGGGGATGGGTCTGTCACTGTATAACACTGGGGTACAGTACTGAAGGGGACGGGTCTGTCACTGAATAACACTGGGGTACAGTACTGGTGGGGACGGGTCTGTTACTGTATAACACTGGGGTACAATTCTGATGGGGACGGGTCTGTCACTGTACAACACTGGGGTACAGTACTGGTGGGGGCGGGTCTGTAACTGTATAACACTGGGGTACAGTACTGGTGGGGATGGGTCTGTCACTGTATAACGCTGGGGTACAGTATTGGTGGGGACAGGTGTGTCACTGTATAACACTGGGCTACAGTACTGGTGGGGACAGGTCTGTCTCTGTATAACACTGGGTTACAGTACTGGTGGGGACAGCTCAGTCACTGTATAACACTGGGCTACAATACTGGTGGGGACGGGTCAGTCACTGTATAACACGGGTACAGTACTGGTGGGGACAGGTCTGTCACTGTATAACACTGGGGGACAGTACTGGTGGGGACGGGTCTGTCACTGTATAACACTGGGGTCCAGTGCTGGTGGGGACGGGTCTGTCACTGTATAACACTGGGCAACAGTACTGGTGGGGACCGGTCTGTCACTGTATAACACTGGGTACAGTACTGGTGGGGACGGGTATTCACTCTATAACACTGGGGTACAGTACTGGTGGGGGCAGGTCTGTCACTGTATAACACTGGGGTACAGTATGGGTGGGGACAGGTCTGTCACTGTATAACACTGGGGTACAGTACTGGTGGGGACGGGTATTCACTCTATAACACTGGGGTACAGTACTGGTGGGGGCAGGTCTGTCGCTGTATAACACTGGGGTACAGTACGGGTGGGGACAGATCTGTCACTGTATAACATTGGGGTACAGTACTGGTGGGGACAGGTCTGTCACTGCAAAACACTGGGGTACTGTACTGGTGGGGACAGGTCTGTCACTGTATAACACTGGGGTACAGTAATGGTGGGGATGGGTCTGACACTGTATAACACTGGTGTACAGTACTGGTGGGGACAGGTCTGTCACTGTATAACACTGGGGTACCGTACTGGTGGGGTCGGGTCTGTCAGTGTATAACACTGGGGTACAGGACTGGTGGGGACGTGTCTGTCACTGTTTAACACTGGGGTACAGTACTGGTGGGGACGGGTCTGTCACTGTATAACACTGGGGTACAGTACTGGTGAGGACAGGTCTGTCACTGTATAACACTGGGGTACAGTACTGGTGGGGACGGCTCTGTCACTGTATAACACTGGGGTACAGTACTGGCGGGGATAGGTCTGTCACTGTAAAACATTGGGGGACTTTACTGTTGGGGATGAGTCTGTCACTGTATAACACTGGGGTACAGTGCAGCTGGGGACAGGTCTGTCAGTGTATAACACTAGGGTACAGTACTGGTGGGGACGGGTCTGTCACTGTTTAACACTGGGGTACAGTACTGGTGGGGACGGGTCTGTCACTGTATAACACTGGGGAAGATTACTGGTGGGGACAGGTCTGTCACTGTATAACACTGGGGTACAGTACTGGTGGGGACGGGTCTGTCACTGTATAACACTGGGGTACAGTACTGATGGGGACAGGTCTGTCGCTGTATAACACTGGGCTACAGTACTGGTGAGGACAGGTCTGTCACTGTATAACACTGGGGTACAGTACTGGTGGGGACGGCTCTGTCACTGTATAACACTGGGGTACAGTACTGGCGGGGATAGGTCTGTCACTGTAAAACATTGGGGGACTTTACTGTTGGGGATGAGTCTGTCACTGTATAACACTGGGGTACAGTACTGGTGGGGATGTGTCTGTCACTGTATAACACTGGGGTACAGTACTGGTGGGGACTAGTCTGTCACTGTATAACACTGGGGTACAGTACTGGTGGGGACAGATCTGTCACTGTATAACACTGAGGTACAGTACTGGTGGGGACAGGTCTATTACTGTATACCACTGGGATACTGTACTTGTGGGGACGGTCCTGTCACTGTATAACACTGGGGTACAGTACTGGTGGGGACGGGTCTGTCACTGTATAACACTGGTGTGCAGTCCTGGTGGGAGTGGGTCTGCAACGGTTTCAATCTGTGGTACAGTACTGGTGGGGACAGGTCTGTCACTGTAAAACACTGAAGGACTACACTGATGGGGTTGCTCTGTCACTGTATAACACTGGGGCTCACTACTGGTAGGGTAAGTCCTGTCACTTTATGACAATGGGTTACATTACTGGTGGGGTCTGGCCTTTAACTGTATAACACTGGGGTACAGTACTGATGGGGACAGGTCTTTCATTGTACAACACTGGTGGACAGTACTGGTGGGGACGGGTCTGTCACTGTATAACACTGGGGTACAGTACTGGTGGGGACATGTCTGTCACCGTATAACACTGGGGTACAGTACTGGTGGGGACAGGTCTGTCACTGTATAACGCTGGGGTACAGTACTGGTGGGGGCAGATCTGTCACTGTTTAACACTGGGGTACAGTACTGGAGGGGACGGGTCTGTCACTGTATAACACTGGGGTACAGTACTGGTGGAGACAGGTCTGTCTCTGTAAAACACTGGTGTACAGGACTGGTGGGGACGGGTCTGTCACTGTATAACACTGGGGTACAGTACTGGTGTGGACGGGTCTGTCACTGTATAACACTGGGGTACCGTACTGGTGGGGACAGGTCTGTCACTGTATAAGACCTGGGTACAGTACTGGTGAGGAGAGGACTGTCACTGTATAACACTGGGGTACAGTACTGGTGGGGAGAGGTCTGTCACTGTATAACACTGGGTACAGTACTGGTGGGGACAGGTCTGTCACTGTATAACACTGGGGTACAGTACTGGTGGGGACGGGTCTGTCACTGTATAACACTGGGGCACAGTACTGGTGGGGACAGGTCTGTCACTGTATAACACTGGGGTACAGTATTGGTGGTGACAGGTCTGTCACTGTATAACACTGGGCTACAGTACTGGTGGGGACAGGTCTGTCTCTGTATAACACTGGGTTACAGTACTGGTGGGGACAGCTCAGTCACTGTATAACACTGGGCTACAATACTGGTGGGGACGGGTCAGTCACTGTATAACACGGGTACAGTACTGGTGGGGACAGGTCTGTCACTGTATAACACTGGGGTACAGTACTGGTGGGGACGGGTCTGTCACTGTATAACACTGGGGTCCAGTGCTGGTGGGGACGGGTCTGTCACTGTATAACACTGGGGTACAGTACTGGTGGGGACCGGTCTGTCACTGTATAACACTGGGTACAGTACTGGTGGGGACGGGTATTCACTCTATAACACTGGGGTACAGTACTGGTGGGGGCAGGTCTGTCACTGTATAACACTGGGGTACAGTATGGGTGGGGACAGGTCTGTCACTGTATAACACTGGGGTACAGTACTGGTGGGGACAGGTCTGTCACTGTATAACACTGGGGTACAGTACTGGTGGGGACAGGTCTGTCACTGTATAACACTGGGGTACAGTACTGGTGGTGATGGGTCTGACACTGTATAACACTGGCGTACAGTACTGGTGGGGACAGGTCTGTCACTGTATAACACTGGGGTACAGTACTGGGGGGTCGGGTCTGTCACTGTATAACACTGGGGTACAGTACTGGGGGGTCGGGTCTGTCAGTGTATAACACTGGGGTACAGTACTGGCGGGGATAGGTCTGTCACTGTAAAACATTGGGGGACTTTACTGTTGGGGATGAGTCTGTCACTGTATAACACTGGGGTACAGTGCAGCTGGGGACAGGTCTGTCACTGTATAATCCTGGGGGACAGTTCTGGTCGGGACTTGTCTGTCGCTGTATAACACTGGGGTACAGTACAGGTGGGGACAGGTGTGTCACTGTATCACACTGGGGTACAGTACTGGTGGGGACTGGTCTGCCACTGTATAGCACTGGGGTACAGTACTGGTGGGGACAGGTCTGTCAATGTATAACTCTGGGGAACAGTACTGGTCGGGACAGGTCTGTCACTGTATAACACTGGGGTCCAGTACTGGTGGGGACCGGTCTGTCACTGTATAACCCTGGTGTACAGTACTGGCGGGGAAAGGCCTGTCACTGTATAACACTGGGGTACAGTACTGGTGTGGATGGGTCTGTCACTGTATAACACTGGTGTACAGTATTGGTGCGGACAGGAAAGTCATTATATAACACTGGGGTACAGTGCTGGTGCGGACAGGAAAGTCATTATATAACACTGGGGTACAGTACTGGTGGGGACGGGCCTGTCACTGTATAACACTGGGGTACAGTACTGGGGGGTCGGGTCTGTCAGTGTATAACACTGGGGTACAGTACTGGTGGGGACATGTCTGTCACTGTATAATCCTGGGTGACAGTTCTGGTCGGGACTTGTCTGTCGCTGTATAACCCTGGGGTACAATACTGGTGGGGACAGGCCTGTCACTGTATAACACTGGGGTACAATACTGGTGGGGACAGGCCTGTCGCTGTATAACACTGGTGTGCAGTGCTGGTGGGAGTGGGTCTGCAACGGTTTCAATCTGTGGTACAGTACTGGTGGGGACAGGTCTGTCACTGTAAAACACTGAAGGACTACACTGATGGGGTTGCTCTGTCACTGTATAACACTGGGGCTCACTACTGGTAGGGTAAGTCCTGTCACTTTTTAACAATGGGTTACATTACTGGTGGGGTCTGGCCTTTAACTGTATAACACTGGGGTACAGTACTGATGGGGACAGGTCTTTCATTGTACAACACTGGGGTACAGTACTGGTGATGATGGGTCTGTCACCGTATAACACTGGGGTACAGTACTGGTGATGATGGGTCTGTCAGTGTATAACACTGGGGTACAGTACTGGTGGGGACATGTCTGACACTGTATAAACCTGGGGGACAGTTCTGGTCGGGACTTGTCTGTCGCTGTATAACACTGGGGTACAATACTGGTGGGGACAGGCCTGTCACTGTATAACACTGGGGTACAATACTGGTGGGGACAGGCCTGTCGCTGTATAACACTGGGGTACAGTACTGGTGGGGACGGGTGTGTCACTGTATAACACTGGGGTACAGTACTGGTGGGGACAGGTCTGTCACTGTATAACACTGGGGTACAGTACTGGTAGGGACAGGTCTGTCACTGTATAACACTGGGGAACAGTACTTGTGGGGTCGGGTCTGTCAGTGTATAACACTGGGGTGCAGTACTGGTGGGGACAGGTCGGTCAGTATATAACACTGGGGTACTGTACTGGTGGGGACGGGTCTGTCACTGTATAACACTGGTGTGCAGTGCTGGTCGGGATAGGTCTGTCACGGTTTCACTCTGTGGTACAGTACTGGTGGGGACAGGTCTGTCACTGTAAAACACTGAAGAACTACGATGATGGGGTTGGTCTGTCACTGTATAACACTGGGGGACACTACTGGTCAGGTAAGTCCTGTCACTTTATAACACTGGGTTACAGTACTGGTGGGGTCTGGCCTTTAACTGTATAACACTGGTGTATAGTACTGATGGGGACAGGTCTTACACTGAACAACACTGGGGTACAGTACTGGTGGGGAGGGTTCTGTCACTGTATAACACTGGGGTACGGTACTGGTGGGGATGGGTCTGTCACCGTATAACACTGGGGTACAGTACTGGAGGGGACGGGTCTGTCACTGTATAACACGGGTACAGTACTGGTGGGGACAGGTCTGTCACTGTACAACACTGGGGTACAGTACTGGTGGGGATGGGTCTGTCACTGTATAACACTGGGGTACAGTACTGGTGGGGACAGGAAAGTCATTATATAACACTGGGGTACAGTACTGGTGCGGACAGGTCAGTCACTGTATAACACTGGGGTACAGTGCTGGTGGGGATGGGTCTGTCACTGTATAACACTGGGGTACAGTACTGGTGGGGACAGGTCTCTCACTGTATAACACTGGGGTACAGTACTGGTGGGGTCGGGTCTGTCAGT
Source organism: Cetorhinus maximus (assembly GCF_964194155.1). Lineage (NCBI taxonomy): Eukaryota > Metazoa > Chordata > Chondrichthyes > Lamniformes > Cetorhinidae > Cetorhinus > Cetorhinus maximus. Next base: position 87,147 of record NW_027597039.1, read on the forward strand.
GTATAACACTGGGGTGCAGTAGTGGTGGGGACAGGTCGGTCATTGTATAACACTGGGGTACAGTACTGGTGGGGACGGGTCTGTCACTGAATAACACTGGGGTACAGTGCGGCTGGGGACAGGTCTGTCACTGTATAATCCTGGGTACAGTTCTGGTCGGGACTTGTCTGTCGCTGTATAACACTGGGGTACAGTACTGGTGGGGACAGGTGTGTCACTGTATAACACTGGGGTACAGCACTGGTGGGGGCAGGTGTGTCACTGTATAACATTGGGGTACAGTACTGGTGGGGACAGGTCTGTCACTGTATAACACTGGGGTACAGTACTGGTAGGGACGGGTCTGTCACTGTATAACACTGGGGTACAGTACTGGTGGGGACAGGTCTGTCACTGTATAACACTGGGGTACAGTACTGGTGGGGACAGGTCTGTCACTGTATAACACTGGGGTACAGTACTGGTAGGGACGGGTCTGTCACTGTATAACACTGGGGTACAGTACTGGTGGGGACAGGCCTGTCACTGTATAACACCGAGGTACAGTACTGGTGGGGACACGTCTATCACTGTATACCACTGGGGAACTGTACTGGTGGGGACGGGTCTGTCACTGTATAACACTGGTGTGCAGTGCTGGTGGGGATAGGTCTGTCACGGATTCACTCTGTGGTACAGTACTGGTGGGGACAGGTCTGTCACTGTAAAACACTGAAGGACTACACTGATGGGGTTGGTCTGTCACTGTATAACACTGGGGGACACTACTGGTCGGGTAAGTCCTGTCACTTTATAACACGGGGTTACAGTACTGGTGGGGTCTGGCCTTTAACTGTATAATACTGGGGTACAGTACTGATGGGGACAGGTCTTACACTGTATAACACTGGGGTACGGTACTGGAGGGGACGGGTCTGTCAGTGTATAATGCTGTGGTAAAGTACTGATGTGGACGGGTCTGTCACTGTACAAGACTGGGGTACAGTACTGGTGGGGACGGGTCAGTCACTGTATAACACTGGGGTACAGTACTGTAGGGGACGGGTCTGTCACTGTATAACAATGGGGTACAGTACAGGTGGGGATGGGTCTGTCACTGTATAACACTGGGGTACAGTACTGAAGGGGACTGGTCTGTCACTGAATAACACTGGGGTACAGTACTGGTGGGGACGGGTCTGTTACTGTATAACACTGGGGTACAATTCTGATGGGGACGGGTCTGTCACTGTACAACACTGGGGTACAGTACTGGTGGGGGTGGGTCTGTAACTGTATAACACTGGGGTACAGTACTGGTGGGGATGGGTCTGTCACTGTAAAACACTGGGGGAATTTACTGCTGGGGACGGGTCTGTCACTGTATAACACTGCGGTACAGTATTGGTGGGGACAGGTGTGTCACTGTATAACACTGGGCTACAGTACTGGTGGGGACAGGTCTGTCTCTGTATAACACTGGGTTACAGTACTGGTGGGGACAGCTCAGTCACTGTATAACACTGGGCTACAATACTGGTGGGGACGGGTCAGTCACTGTATAACACGGGTACAGTACTGGTGGGGACAGGTCTGTCACTGTATAACACTGGGGTACAGTACTGATGGGGACAGGTCTGTCGCTGTATAACACTGGGCTACAGTACTGGTGAGGACAGGTCTGTCACTGTATAACACTGGGGTACAGTACTGGTGGGGACGGCTCTGTCACTGTATAACACTGGGGTACAGTACTGGCGGGGATAGGTCTGTCACTGTAAAACATTGGGGGACTTTACTGTTGGGGATGAGTCTGTCACTGTATAACACTGGGGTACAGTACTGGTGGGGATGTGTCTGTCACTGTATAACACTGGGGTACAGTACTGGTGGGGACTAGTCTGTCACTGTATAACACTGGGGTACAGTACTGGTGGGGACAGATCTGTCACTGTATAACACTGAGGTACAGTACTGGTGGGGACAGGTCTATTACTGTATACCACTGGGATACTGTACTTGTGGGGACGGTCCTGTCACTGTATAACACTGGTGTGCAGTCCTGGTGGGAGTGGGTCTGCAACGGTTTCAATCTGTGGTACAGTACTGGTGGGGACAGTTCTGTCACTGTAAAACACTGAAGGACTACACTGATGGGGTTGCTCTGTCACTGTATAACACTGGGGCTCACTACTGGTAGGGTAAGTCCTGTCACTTTATAACAATGGGTTACATTACTGGTGGGGTCTGGCCTTTAACTGTATAACACTGGGGTACAGTACTGATGGGGACAGGTCTTTCATTGTACAACACTGGTGGACAGTACTGGTGGGGACGGGTCTGTCACTGTATAACACTGGGGTACAGTACTGGTGATGACGGGTCTGTCAATGTATAACACTGGGGTACAGTACTGATGTGGACGGGTCTGTCACTGTACAACACTGGGGAACAGTACTGGTGATGATGGGTCTGTCACCGTATAACACTGGGGTACAGTACTGGTGGGGGCAGATCTGTCACTGTTTAACACTGGGGTACAGTACTGGAGGGAACGGGTCTGTCACTGTATAACACTGGGGTACAGTACTGGTGGAGACAGGTCTGTCTCTGTAAAACACTGGTGTACAGGACTGGTGGGGACGGGTCTGTCACTGTATAACACTGGGGTACAGTACTGGTGTGGACGGGTCTGTCACTGTATAACACTGGGGTACCGTACTGGTGGGGACAGGTCTGTCACTGTATAAGACCTGGGTACAGTACTGGTGAGGAGAGGACTGTCACTGTATAACACTGGGGTACATTACTGGTGGGGAGAGGTCTGTCACTGTATAACACTGGGTACAGTACTGGTGGGGACAGGTCTGTCACTGTATAACACTGGGGTACAGTACTGGTGGGGACGGGTCTGTCACTGTATAACACTGGGGTACAGTACTGGTGGGGACAGGTCTGTCACTGTATAACACTGGGGTACAGTATTGGTGGGGACAGGTCTGTCACTGTATAACACTGGGCTACAGTACTGGTGGGGACAGGTCTGTCTCTGTATAACACTGGGTTACAGTACTGGTGGGGACAGCTCAGTCACTGTATAACACTGGGCTACAATACTGGTGGGGACGGGTCAGTCACTGTATAACACGGGTACAGTACTGGTGGGGACGGGTATTCACTCTATAACACTGGGGTACAGTACTGGTGGGGGCAGGTCTGTCACTGTATAACACTGGGGTACAGTATGGGTGGGGACAGGTCTGTCACTGTATAACACTGGGGTACAGTACTGGTGGGGACAGGTCTGTCACTGTATAACACTGGGGTACAGTACTGGTGGGGATGGGTCTGACACTGTATAACACTGGTGTACAGTACTGGTGGGGACAGGTCTGTCACTGTATAACACTGGGGTACCGTACTGGTGGGGTCGGGTCTGTCAGTGTATAACACTGGGGTACAGTACTGGTGGGGACGTGTCTGTCACTGTTTAACACTGGGGTACAGTACTGGTGGGGACGGGTCTGTCACTGTATAACACTGGGGTACAGTACTGGTGAGGACAGGTCTGTCACTGTATAACACTGGGGTACAGTACTGGTGGGGACGGCTCTGTCACTGTATAACACTGGGGTACAGTACTGGCGGGGATAGGTCTGTCACTGTAAAACATTGGGGGACTTTACTGTTGGGGATGAGTCTGTCACTGTATAACACTGGGGTACAGTGCAGCTGGGGACAGGTCTGTCAGTGTATAACACTGGGGTACAGTACTGGTGGGGACGGGTCTGTCACTGTTTAACACTGGGGTACAGTACTGGTGGGGACGGGTCTGTCACTGTATAACACTGGGGAAGATTACTGGTGGGGACAGGAAAGTCATTATATAACACTGGGGTGCAGTACTGGTGCGGACAGGTCAGTCACTGTATAACACTGGGGTACAGTGCTGGTGGGGATGGGTCTGTCACTGTATAACACTGGGGTACAGTACTGGTGGGGACAGGTCTCTCACTGTATAACACTGGGGTACAGTACTGGTGGGGTCGGGTCTGTCACTGAATAACACTGGGGTACAGTGCGGCTGGGGACAGGTCTGTCACTGTATAATCCTGGGTACAGTTCTGGTCGGGACTTGTCTGTCGCTGTATAACACTGGGGTACAGTACTGGTGGGGACAGGTGTGTCACTGTATAACACTGGGGTACAGCACTGGTGGGGGCAGGTGTGTCACTGTATAACATTGGGGTACAGTACTGGTGGGGACAGGTCTGTCACTGTATAACACTGGGGTACAGTACTGGTAGGGACGGGTCTGTCACTGTATAACACTGGGGTACAGTACTGGTGGGGACAGGTCTGTCACTGTATAACACAGAGGTACAGTACTGGTGGGGACACGTCTATCACTGTATACCACTGGGGTACTGTACTGGTGGGGACGGGTCTGTCACTGTATAACACTGGTGTGCAGTGCTGGTGGGGATAGGTCTGTCACGGATTCACTCTGTGGTACAGTACTGGTGGGGACAGGTCTGTCACTGTAAAACACTGAAGGACTACACTGATGGGGTTGGTCTGTCACTGTATAACACTGGGGGACACTACTGGTCGGGTAAGTCCTGTCACTTTATAACACGGGGTTACAGTACTGGTGGGGTCTGGCCTTTAACTGTATAACTCTGGGGTACAGTACTGATGGGGACAGGTCTTACACTGTACAACACTGGGGGACAGTACTGGTGGGGAGGGGTCTGTCACTGTATAACACTGGGGTACGGTACTGGAGGGGACGGGTCTGTCAGTGTATAAAGCTGTGGTAAAGTACTGATGTGGACGGGCCTGTCACTGTACAAGACTGGGGTACAGTACTGGTGGGGACGGGTCTGTCACTGTATAACAATGGGGTACAGTACTGGTGGGGATGGGTCTGTCACTGTATAACACTGGGGTACAGTACTGAAGGGGACGGGTCTGTCACTGAATAACACTGGGGTACAGTACTGGTGGGGGCGGGTCTGTAACTGTATAACACTGGGGTACAATTCTGATGGGGACGGGTCTGTCACTGTACAACACTGGGGTACAGTACTGGTGGGGTCTGGCCTTTAACTGTATAACACTGGTGTATAGTACTGATGGGGACAGGTCTTACACTGAACAACACTGGGGTACAGTACTGGTGGGGAGGGTTCTGTCACTGTATAACACTGGGGTACAGTACTGGTGGGGTGGGGTCTGTCACTGTATAACACTGGGGTACGGTACTGGAGGGGAGGGTTCTGTCACTGTATAACACTGGGGTACAGTACTGGAGGGGACGGGTCTGTCACTGTATAAAGCTGTGGTAAATTACTGATGTGGACGGGTCTGTCACTGTACAAGACTGGGGTACAGTACTGGTGGGGATGGGTCTGTCACTGTATAACACTGGGGTAGAGTACTGTAGGGGATGGGTCTGTCACTGTATAACACTGGGGTACAGTACTGGTGGGGACGGGTCTGTTACTGTATAACACTGCGGTACAGTACTGGTGGGGACGGGTCTGTCACTGTACAACACTGGGGTACAGTACTGGTGGGGGCGGGCCTGTCACTGTATAACACTGGGGTACAGTACTGGTGGGGACAGGTCTGTCTCTGTATAACACTGGGTTACAGTACTGGTGGGGACAGGTCAGTCACTGTATAACACTGGGCTACAGTACTGGTGGGGAGGGGTCAGTCACTGTATAACACGGGTACAGTACTGGTGGGGACAGGTCTGTCACTGTATAACACTGGGGTACAGTACTTGTGGGGGCAGGTCTGTCACTGTATAACACTGGGGTACAGAACTGGTGGGGACGGGTCTGTCACTGTATAACACTGGGGTCCAGTACTGGTGGGGACCGGTCTGTCACTGTATAACACTGGGGTACAGTACTGGTGGGGACGGGTATTCACTCTATAACACTGGGGTACAGTACTGGTGGGGGCAGGTCTGTCACTGTATAACACTGGGGTACAGTACTGGTGGGGACAGGTCTGTCACTGTATAACACTGGGGTACAGTACTGTAGGGGACGGGTCTGTCAATGTATAACAATGGGGTACAGTACTGGTGGGGATGGGTCTGTCACTGTATAACACTGGGGTACAGTACTGTAGGGGACGAGTCTGTCACTGTATAACACTGGGGTACAGTACTGGTGGGGACGGGTCTGTCACTGTATAACACTGGGGTACAGTACTGGTGGGGACGGGTCTGTTACTGTATAACACTGGGGTACAATTCTGATGGGGACGGGTCTGTCACTGTACAACACTGGGGTACAGTACTGGGGGGTTCGGGTCTGTCACTGTATAACACTGGGGTACAGTACTGGTGGGGATGGGTCTGTCACTGTACAACACTGGGGTACAGTACTGGTGGGGGCGGGTCTGTCACTGTATAACACTGGGGTACAGTACTGGTGGGGATGGGTCTGTCACTGTAAAACACTGGGGGAATTTACTGTTGGGGATGGGTTTGTCACTGTATAACACTGGGGTACATTATTGGTGGGGATAGTTGTGTCACTGTATAACACTGGGGTACAGTACTGGTGGGGACAGGTCTGTCTCTGTATAACACTGGGTTACAGTACTGGTGTGGACAGCTCAGTCACTGTATAACACTGGGCTACAGTACTGGTGGGGACGGGTCAGTCACTGTATAACACGGGTACAGTACTGGTGGGGACAGGTCTGTCACTGTATAACACTGGGGTACAGTACTTGTGGTGACAGGTCTGTCACTGTATAACACTGGGGTACAGTACTGGTGGGGACAGGTCTGTCACTGTATAACACTGGGGTCCAGTACTGGTGGGGACCGGTCTGTCACTGTATAACACTGGGGTACAGTACTGGTGGGGACGGGTATTCACTCTATAACACTGGGGTACAGTACTGGTGGGGGCAGGTCTGTCGCTGTATAACACTGGGGTACAGTACGGGTGGGGACAGATCTGTCACTGTATAACATTGGGGTACAGTACTGGTGGGGACAGGTCTGTCACTGCAAAACACTGGGGTACTGTACTGGTGGGGACAGGTCTGTCACTGTATAACACTGGGGTACAGTACTGGTGGGGATGGGTCTGACACTGTATAACACTGGTGTACAGTACTGGTGGGGACAGGTCTGTCACTGTATAACACTGGGGTACCGTACTGGTGGGGTCGGGTCTGTCAGTGTATAACACTGGGGTACAGTACTGGTGGGGACGTGTCTGTCACTGTTTAACACTGGGGTACAGTACTGGTGGGGACGGGTCTGTCACTGTATAACACTGGGGTACAGTACTGGTGAGGACAGGTCTGTCACTGTATAACACTGGGGTACAGTACTGGTGGGGACGGCTCTGTCACTGTATAACACTGGGGTACAGTACTGGCGGGGATAGGTCTGTCACTGTAAAACATTGGGGGACTTTACTGTTGGGGATGAGTCTGTCACTGTATAACACTGGGGTACAGTGCAGCTGGGGACAGGTCTGTCAGTGTATAACACTGGGGTACAGTACTGGTGGGGACGGGTCTGTCACTGTTTAACACTGGGGTACAGTACTGGTGGGGACGGGTCTGTCACTGTATAACACTGGGGAAGATTACTGGTGGGGACAGGTCTGTCACTGTATAACACTGGGGTACAGTACTGGTGGGGACGGGTCTGTCACTGTATAACACTGGGGTACAGTACTGATGGGGACAGGTCTGTCGCTGTATAACACTGGGCTACAGTACTGGTGAGGACAGGTCTGTCACTGTATAACACTGGGGTACAGTACTGGTGGGGACGGCTCTGTCACTGTATAACACTGGGGTACAGTACTGGCGGGGATAGGTCTGTCACTGTAAAACATTGGGGGACTTTACTGTTGGGGATGAGTCTGTCACTGTATAACACTGGGGTACAGTACTGGTGGGGATGTGTCTGTCACTGTATAACACTGGGGTACAGTACTGGAGGGGACGGATCTGTCACTGTATAACACTGGGGTACAATTCTGATGGGGACGGTCCTATCAATGTATAACTCTGGGGAACAGTACTGGTCGGGACAGGTCTGTCACTGTATAACACTGGGGTACAGTACTGGTGGGGACTAGTCTGTCACTGTATAACACTGGGGTACAGTACTGGTGGGGACAGATCTGTCACTGTATAACACTGAGGTACAGTACTGGTGGGGACAGGTCTATTACTGTATACCACTGGGATACTGTACTTGTGGGGACGGTCCTGTCACTGTATAACACTGGTGTGCAGTCCTGGTGGGAGTGGGTCTGCAACGGTTTCAATCTGTGGTACAGTACTGGTGGGGACAGGTCTGTCACTGTAAAACACTGAAGGACTACACTGATGGGGTTGCTCTGTCACTGTATAACACTGGGGCTCACTACTGGTAGGGTAAGTCCTGTCACTTTATGACAATGGGTTACATTACTGGTGGGGTCTGGCCTTTAACTGTATAACACTGGGGTACAGTACTGATGGGGACAGGTCTTTCATTGTACAACACTGGGGTACAGTACTGGTGATGATGGGTCTGTCACCGTATAACACTGGGGTACAGTACTGGTTGGGACATGTCTGTCACTGTATAAACCTGGGGGACAGTTCTGGTCGGGACTTGTCTGTCGCTGTATAACACTGGGGTACAATACTGGTGGGGACAGGCCTGTCGCTGTATAACACTGGGGTACAGTACTGGTGGGGACGGGTGTGTCACTGTATAACACTGGGGTACAGTACTGGTGGGGACAGGTCTGTCACTGTATAACACTGGGGTACAGTACTGGTAGGGACAGGTCTGTCACTGTATAACACTGGGGAACAGTACTTGTGGGGTCGGGTCTGTCAGTGTATAACACTGGGGTACAGTACTGGTGGGGTCGGGTCTGTCAGTGTATAACACTGGGGTGCAGTACTGGTGGGGACAGGTCGGTCAGTATATAACACTGGGGTACTGTACTGGTGGGGACGGGTCTGTCACTGTATAACACTGGTGTGCAGTGCTGGTCGGGATAGGTCTGTCACGGTTTCACTCTGTGGTACAGTACTGGTGGGGACAGGTCTGTCACTGTAAAACACTGAAGAACTACGATGATGGGGTTGGTCTGTCACTGTATAACACTGGGGGACACTACTGGTGGGGTCTGGCCTTTAACTGTATAACACTGGTGTATAGTACTGATGGGACAGGTCTTACACTGAACAACACTGGGGTACAGTACTGGTGGGGAGGGTTCTGTCACTGTATAACACTGGGGTACGGTACTGGTGGGGATGGGTCTGTCACCGTATAACACTGGGGTACAGTACTGGTGGGGACAGGTCTGTCACTGTATAACACTGGGGTACAGTACTGGAGGGGACGGGTCTGTCACTGTATAACACGGGTACAGTACTGGTGGGGACAGGTCTGTCACTGTACAACACTGGGGTACAGTACTGGTGGGGATGGGTCTGTCACTGTATAACACTGGGGTACAGTACTGGTGGGCACAGGAAAGTCATTATATAACACTGGGGTGCAGTACTGGTGCGGACAGGTCAGTCACTGTATAACACTGGGGTACAGTGCTGGTGGGGATGGGTCTGTCACTGTATAACACTGGGGTACAGTACTGGTGGGGACAGGTCTCTCACTGTATAACACTGGGGTACAGTACAGGTGGGGTCGGGTCTGTCAGTGTATAACGCTGGGGTACAGTACTGGTGGGGTCGGGTCTGTCACTGTATAACACTGGGGTGCAGTACTGGTGGGGACAGGTCGGTCATTGTATAACACTGGGGTACAGTACTGGTGGGGACGGGTCTGTCACTGAATAACACTGGGGTACAGTGCGGCTGGGGACAGGTCTGTCACTGTATAATCCTGGGTACAGTTCTGGTCGGGACTTGTCTGTCGCTGTATAACACTGGGGTACAGTACTGGTGGGGACAGGTGTGTCACTGTATAACACTGGGGTACAGCACTGGTGGGGGCAGGTGTGTCACTGTATAACATTGGGGTACAGTACTGGTGGGGACAGGTCTGTCACTGTATAACACTGGGGTACAGTACTGGTAGGGACGGGTCTGTCACTGTATAACACTGGGGTACAGTACTGGTGGGGACAGGTCTGTCACTGTATAACACTGGGGTACAGTACTGGTGGGGACAGGTCTGTCACTGTATAACACTGGGGTACAGTACTGGTAGGGACGGGTCTGTCACTGTATAACACTGGGGTACAGTACTGGTGGGGACAGGTCTGTCACTGTATAACACAGAGGTACAGTACTGGTGGGGACACGTCTATCACTGTATACCACTGGGGTACTGTACTGGTGGGGACGGGTCTGTCACTGTATAACACTGGTGTGCAGTGCTGGTGGGGATAGGTCTGTCACGGATTCACTCTGTGGTACAGTACTGGTGGGGACAGGTCTGTCACTGTAAAACACTGAAGGACTACACTGATGGGGATGGGTCTGACACTGTATAACACTGGTGTACAGTACTGGTGGGGACAGGTCTGTCACTGTATAACACTGGGGTACCGTACTGGTGGGGTCGGGTCTGTCAGTGTATAACACTGGGGTACAGTACTGGTGGGGACGTGTCTGTCACTGTTTAACACTGGGGTACAGTACTGGTGGGGACGGGTCTGTCACTGTATAACACTGGGGTACAGTACTGGTGAGGACAGGTCTGTCAGTGTATAACACTGGGGTACAGTACTGGTGAGGACAGGTCTGTCAGTGTATAACACTGGGGTACAGTACTGGTGGGGACGGGTATGTCACTGTTTAACACTGGGGTACAGTACTGGTGGGGACGGGTCTGTCACTGTATAACACTGGGGAAGATTACTGGTGGGGACAGGTCTGTCACTGTATAACACTGGGGTACAGTACTGGTGGGGACGGGTCTGTCACTGTATAACACTGGGGTACAGTACTGATGGGGACAGGTCTGTCGCTGTATAACACTGGGCTACAGTACTGGTGAGGACAGGTCTGTCACTGTATAACACTGGGGTACAGTACTGGTGGGGACGGCTCTGTCACTGTATAACACTGGGGTACAGTACTGGCGGGGATAGGTCTGTCACTGTAAAACATTGGGGGACTTTACTGTTGGGGATGAGTCTGTCACTGTATAACACTGGGGTACAGTACTGGTGGGGATGTGTCTGTCACTGTATAACACTGGGGTACAGTACTGGTGGGGACTAGTCTGTCACTGTATAACACTGGGGTACAGTACTGGTGGGGACAGATCTGTCACTGTATAACACTGAGGTACAGTACTGGTGGGGACAGGTCTATTACTGTATACCACTGGGATACTGTACTTGTGGGGACGGTCCTGTCACTGTATAACACTGGTGTGCAGTCCTGGTGGGAGTGGGTCTGCAACGGTTTCAATCTGTGGTACAGTACTGGTGGGGACAGGTCTGTCACTGTAAAACACTGAAGGACTACACTGATGGGGTTGCTCTGTCACTGTATAACACTGGGGCTCACTACTGGTAGGGTAAGTCCTGTCACTTTATGACAATGGGTTACATTACTGGTGGGGTCTGGCCTTTAACTGTATAACACTGGGGTACAGTACTGATGGGGACAGGTCTTTCATTGTACAACACTGGTGGACAGTACTGGTGGGGACGGGTCTGTCACTGTATAACACTGGGGTACAGTACTGGTGGGGACGGGTCTGTCAATGTATAACACTGGGGTACAGTACTGATGTGGACGGGTCTGTCACTGTACAACACTGGGGAACAGTACTGGTGATGATGGGTCTGTCACCGTATAACACTTGGGTACAGTACTGGTGGGGACAGGTCTGTCACTGTATAACGCTGGGGTACAGTACTGGTGGGGGCAGATCTGTCACTGTATAACACTGGGGTACCGTACTGGTGGGGGCAGATCTGTCACTGTATAACACTGGGGTACAGTACTGGAGGGGACGGGTCTGTCACTGTATAACACTGGGGTAAAGTACTGGTGGGGACGGGTCTGTCACTGTATAACACTGGGGTACAGTACTGGTGGGGACGGGTCTGTCACTGTATATCACTGGGGTACCGTACTGGTGGGGGCAGATCTGTCACTGTATAACACTGGGGTACAGTACTGGTGGGGACGGGTCTGTCACTGTATAACACTGGGGTACAGTACTGGTGTGGACGGGTCTGTCACTGTATAACACTGGGGTACCGTACTGGTGGGGACAGGTCTGTCACTGTATAAGACCTGGGTACAGTACTGGTGAGGAGAGGACTGTCACTGTATAACACTGGGGTACAGTACTGGTGGGGAGAGGTCTGTCACTGTATAACACTGGGTACAGTACTGGTGGGTCAGGTCTGTCACTGTATAACACTGGGGTACAGTACTGGTGGGGACGGGTCTGTCACTGTATAACACTGGGGTACAGTACTGGTGGGGACAGGTCTGTCACTGTATAACACTGGGGTACAGTATTGGTGGGGACAGGTCTGTCACTGTATAACACTGGGCTACAGTACTGGTGGGGACAGGTCTGTCTCTGTATAACACTGGGTTACAGTACTGGTGGGGACAGCTCAGTCACTGTATAACACTGGGCTACAATACTGGTGGGGACGGGTCAGTCACTGTATAACACGGGTACAGTACTGGTGGGGACAGGTCTGTCACTGTATAACACTGGGGTACAGTACTGGTGGGGACGGGTCTGTCACTGTATAACACTGGGGTCCAGTGCTGGTGGGGACGGGTCTGTCACTGTATAACACTGGGGTACAGTACTGGTGGGGACCGGTCTGTCACTGTATAACACTGGGTACAGTACTGGTGGGGACGGGTATTCACTCTATAACACTGGGGTACAGTACTGGTGGGGGCAGGTCTGTCACTGTATAACACTGGGGTACAGTATGGGTGGGGACAGGTCTGTCACTGTATAACACTGGGGTACAGTACTGGTGGGGACAGGTCTGTCACTGTATAACACTGGGGTACAGTACTGGTGGGGACAGGTCTGTCACTGTATAACACTGGGGTACAGTACTGGTGGTGATGGGTCTGACACTGTATAACACTGGCGTACAGTACTGGTGGGGACAGGTCTGTCACTGTATAACACTGGGGTACAGTACTGGGGGGTCGGGTCTGTCACTGTATAACACTGGGGTACAGTACTGGGGGGTCGGGTCTGTCAGTGTATAACACTGGGGTACAGTACTGGTGGGGACAGGTCTGTCACTGTAAAACATTGGGGGACTTTACTGTTGGGGATGAGTCTGTCACTGTATAACACTGGGGTACAGTGCAGCTGGGGACAGGTCTGTCACTGTATAATCCTGGGGGACAGTTCTGGTCGGGACTTGTCTGTCGCTGTATAACACTGGGGTACAGTACAGGTGGGGACAGGTGTGTCACTGTATCACACTGGGGTACAGTACTGGTGGGGACTGGTCTGCCACTGTATAGCACTGGGGTACAGTACTGGTGGGGACAGGTCTGTCAATGTATAACTCTGGGGAACAGTACTGGTCGGGACAGGTCTGTCACTGTATAACACTGGGGTCCAGTACTGGTGGGGACCGGTCTGTCACTGTATAACCCTGGTGTACAGTACTGGCGGGGAAAGGCCTGTCACTGTATAACACTGGGGTACAGTACTGGTGTGGATGGGTCTGTCACTGTATAACACTGGGGTACAGTATTGGTGCGGACAGGAAAGTCATTATATAACACTGGGGTACAGTACTGGTGCGGACTGGAAAGTCATTATATAACACTGGGGTACAGTACTGGTGGGGACGGGCCTGTCACTGTATAACACTGGGGTACAGTACTGGGGGGTCGGGTCTGTCAGTGTATAACACAGGGGTACAGTACTGGTGGGGACATGTCTGTCACTGTATAATCCTGGGGGACAGTTCTGGTCGGGACTTGTCTGTCGCTGTATAACCCTGGGGTACAATACTGGTGGGGACAGGCCTGTCACTGTATAACACTGGGGTACAATACTGGTGGGGACAGGCCTGTCGCTGTATAACACTGGGGTACAGTACTGGTTGGGACGGGTGTATCACTGTATAACACTGGGGTACAGTACTGGTGGGGACAGGTCTGTCACTGTATAACACTGGGGTACAGTACTGGTAGGGACAGGTCTGTCACTGTATAACACTGGGGAACAGTACTTGTGGGGTCGGGTCTGTCAGTGTATAACACTGGGGTGCAGTACTGGTGGGGACAGGTCAGTCAGTATATAACACTGGGGTACAGTACTGGTGGGGACGGGCCTGTCACTGTAAAACACTGAAGAACTACGATGATGGGGTTGGTCTGTCACTGTATAACACTGGGGGACACTACTGGTCAGGTAAGTCCTGTCACTTTATAACACTGGGTTACAGTACTGGTGGGGTCTGGCCTTTAACTGTATAACACTGGTGTATAGTACTGATGGGGACAGGTCTTACACTGAACAACACTGGGGTACAGTACTGGTGGGGAGGGTTCTGTCACTGTATAACACTGGGGTACGGTACTGGTGGGGAGGGTTCTGTCACTGTATAACACTGGGGTACGGTACTGGTGGGGATGGGTCTGTCACCGTATAACACTGGGGTACAGTACTGGTGGAGACAGGTCTGTCACTGTATAACACTGGGGTACAGTACTGGTGGGGACAGGTCTGTCACTGTATAACACTGGGGTACAGTACTGGAGGGGACGGGTCTGTCACTGTATAACACGGGTACAGTACTGGTGGGGACAGGTCTGTCACTGTACAACACTGGGGTACAGTACTGGTGGGGACAGGTCAGTCACTGTATAACACTGGGGTACAGTGCTGGTGGGGATGGGTCTGTCACTGTATAACACTGGGGTACAGTACTGGTGGGGACAGGTCTCTCACTGTATAACACTGGGGTACAGTACTGGTGGGGTCGGGTCTGTCACTGTATAACACTGGGGTACAGTACTGGTGGGGACAGGTCTCTCACTGTATAACACTGGGGTACAGTACTGGTGGGGACGGGTCTGTCACTGAATAACACTGGGGTACAGTACTGGTGGGGACAGGTCTGTCACTGTATAATCCTGGGTACAGTTCTGGTCGGGACTTGTCTGTCGCTGTATAACACTGGGGTACAGTACTGGTGGGGACAGGTGTGTCACTGTATAACACTGGGGTACAGCACTGGTGGGGGCAGGTGTGTCACTGTATAACATTGGGGTACAGTACTGGTGGGGACAGGTCTGTCACTGTATAACACTGGGGTACAGTACTGGTAGGGACGGGTCTGTCACTGTATAACACAGAGGTACAGTACTGGTGGGGACACGTCTATCACTGTATACCACTGGGGTACTGTACTGGTGGGGACGGGTCTGTCACTGTATAACACTGGTGTGCAGTGCTGGTGGGGATAGGTCTGTCACGGATTCACTCTGTGGTACAGTACTGGTGGGGACAGGTCTGTCACTGTCAAACACTGAAGGACTACACTGATGGGGTTGGTCTGTCACTGTATAACACTGGGGGACACTACTGGTCGGGTAAGTCCTGTCACTTTATAACACGGGGTTACAGTACTGGTGGGGTCTGGCCTTTAACTGTATAACTCTGGGGTACAGTACTGATGGGGACAGGTCTTACACTGTACAACACTGGGGGACAGTACTGGTGGGGAGGGGTCTGTCACTGTATAACACTGGGGTACGGTACTGGAGGGGACGGGTCTGTCAGTGTATAAAGCTGTGGTAAAGTACTGATGTGGACGGGTCTGTCACTGTACAAGACTGGGGTACAGTACTGGTGGGGACGGGTCTGTCACTGTATAACACTGGGGTACAGTACTGTAGGGGACGGGTCTGTCACTGTATAACAATGGGGTACAGTACTGGTGGGGATGGGTCTGTCACTGTATAACACTGGGGTACAGTACTGAAGGGGACGGGTCTGTCACTGAATAACACTGGGGTACAGTACTGGTGGGGGCGGGTCTGTAACTGTATAACACTGGGGTACAATTCTGATGGGGACGGGTCTGTCAATGTACAACACTGGGGTACAGTACTGGTGGGGGCGGGTCTGTAACTGTATAACACTGGGGTACAGTACTGGTGGGGATGGGTCTGTCACTGTATAACACTGGGGAACAGTACTTGTGGGGTCGGGTCTGTCAGTGTATAACACTGGGGTGCAGTACTGGTGGGGACAGGTCGGTCAGTATATAACACTGGGGTACTGTACTGGTGGGGACGGGTCTGTCACTGTATAACACTGGTGTGCAGTGCTGGTCGGGATAGGTCTGTCACGGTTTCACTCTGTGGTACAGTACTGGTGGGGACAGGTCTGTCACTGTAAAACACTGAAGAACTACGATGATGGGGTTGGTCTGTCACTGTATAACACTGGGGGACACTACTGGTCAGGTAAGTCCTGTCACTTTATAACACTGGGTTACAGTACTGGTGGGGTCTGGCCTTTAACTGTATAACACTGGTGTATAGTACTGATGGGGACAGGTCTTACACTGAACAACACTGGGGTACAGTACGGGTGGGGAGGGTTCTGTCACTGTATAACACTGGGGTACGGTACTGGAGGGGACGGGTCTGTCACTGTATAAAGCTGTGGTAAATTACTGATGTGGACGGGTCTGTCACTGTACAAGACTGGGGTACAGTACTGGTGGGGATGGGTCTGTCACTGTATAACACTGGGGTAGAGTACTGTAGGGGATGGGTCTGTCACTGTATAACACTGGGGTACAGTACTGGTGGGGATGGGTCTGTCACTCTATAACACTGCGGTACAGTACTGGTGGGGACGGGTCTGTTACTGTATAACACTGGGGTACAATTCTGATGGGGACGGGTCTGTCACTGTACAACACTGGGGTACAGTACTGGTGGGGGCGGGCCTGTCACTGTATAACACTGGGGTACAGTACTGGGGGGTCGGGTCTGTCACTGTATAACACTGGGGTACAGTACTGGGGGGTCGGGTCTGTCAGTGTATAACACTGGGGTACAGTACTGGTGGGGATAGGTCTGTCACTGTAAAACATTGGGGGACTTTACTGTTGGGGATGAGTCTGTCACTGTATAACACTGGGGTACAGTGCAGCTGGGGACAGGTCTGTCACTGTATAATCCTGGGGGACAGTTCTGGTCGGGACTTGTCTGTCGCTGTATAACACTGGGGTACAGTACAGGTGGGGACAGGTGTGTCACTGTATCACACTGGGGTACAGTATTGGTGTGGACTGTTCTGCCACTGTATAGCACTGGGGTACAGTACTGGTGGGGACAGGTCTGTCAATGTATAACTCTGGGGAACAGTACTGGTCGGGACAGGTCTGTCACTGTATAACACTGGGGTCCAGTACTGGTGGGGACCAGTCTGTCACTGTATAACCCTGGTGTACAGTACTGGCGGGGAAAGGCCTGTCACTGTATAACACTGGGGTACAGTACTGGTGTGGATGGGTCTGTCACTGTATAACACTGGGGTACAGTATTGGTGCGGACAGGAAAGTCATTATATAACACTGGGGTACAGTACTGGTGCGGACAGGAAAGTCATTATATAACACTGGGGTACAGTACTGGTGGGGACGGGCCTGTCACTGTATAACACTGGGGTACAGTACTGGGGGGTCGGGTCTGTCAGTGTATAACACTGGGGTACAGTACTGGTGGGGACATGTCTGTCACTGTATAATCCTGGGGGACAGTTCTGGTCGGGACTTGTCTGTCGCTGTATAACCCTGGGGTACAATACTGGTGGGGACAGGCCTGTCACTGTATAACACTGGGGTACAATACTGGTGGGGACAGGCCTGTCGCTGTATAACACTGGGGTACAGTACTGGTTGGGACGGGTGTATCACTGTATAACACTGGGGTACAGTACTGGTGGGGACAGGTCTGTCACTGTATAACACTGGGGTACAGTACTGGTAGGGACAGGTCTGTCACTGTATAACACTGGGGTACAGTACTGATGGGGACAGGTCTGTCACTGTATAACACTGGGGTACAGTACTGGTAGGGACAGGTCTGTCACTGTATAACACTGGGGTACAGTACTGGTGGGGACGGGTCTGTCACTGTATAACACTGGGGAACAGTACTGGTGGGGACAGGTCTGTCACTGTATAACACTGGGGTACAGTACTGGTAGGGACAGGTCTGTCACTGTATAACACTGGGGAACAGTACTGGTGGGGACAGGTCTGTCACTGTATAACACTGGGGTACAGTACTGGTAGGGACAGGTCTGTCACTGTATAACACTGGGGAACAGTACTTGTGGGGTCGGGTCTGTCAGTGTATAACACTGGGGTGCAGTACTGGTGGGGACAGGTCGGTCAGTATATAACACTGGGGTACTGTACTGGTGGGGACGGGTCTGTCACTGTATAACACTGGTGTGCAGTGCTGGTCGGGATAGGTCTGTCACGGATTCACTCTGTGGTACAGTACTGGTGGGGACAGGTCTGTCACTGTAAAACACTGAAGAACTACGATGATGGGGTTGGTCTGTCACTGTATAACACTGGGGGACAATACTGGTCGGGTAAGTCCTGTCACTTTATAACACTGGGTTACAGTACTGGTGGGGTCTGGCCTTTAACTGTATAACACTGGTGTATAGTACTGATGGGGACAGGTCTTACACTGAACAACACTGGGGTACAGTACTGGTGGGGAGGGTTCTGTCACTGTATAACACTGGGGTACGGTACTGGTGGGGATGGGTCTGTCACCGTATAACACTGGGGTACAGTACTGGTGGAGACAGGTCTGTCACTGTATAACACTGGGGTACAGTACTGGAGGGGACGGGTCTGTCACTATAACACGGGTACAGTACTGGTGGGGACAGGTCTGTCACTGTACAACACTGGGGTACAGTACTGGTGGGGATGGGTCTGTCACTGTATAACACTGGGGTACAGTACTAGTGGGGACAGGAAAGTCATTATATAACACTGGGGTGCAGTACTGGTGCGGACAGGTCAGTCACTGTATAACACTGGGGTACAGTGCTGGTGGGGATGGGTCTGTCACTGTATAACACTGGGGTACAGTACTGGTGGTGACAGGTCTCTCACTGTATAACACTGGGGTACAGTACTGGTGGGGTCGGGTCTGTCAGTGTATAACACTGGGGTGCAGTACTGGTGGGGACAGGTCGGTCATTGTATAACACTGGGATACAGTACTGGTGGGGACGGGTCTTTCACTGAATAACACTGGGGTACAGTGCGGCTGGGGACAGGTCTGTCACTGTATAATCCTGGGTACAGGTCTGGTCGGGACTTGTCTGTCGCTGTATAACACTGGGGTACAGTACTGGTGGGGACAGGTGTGTCACTGTATAACACTGGGGTACAGCACTGGTGGGGGCAGGTGTGTCACTGTATAACATTGGGGTACAGTACTGGTGGGGACAGGTCTGTCACTGTATAACACTGGGGTACAGTACTGGTAGGGACGGGTCTGTCACTGTATAACACTGGGGTACAGTACTGGTGGGGACAGGTCTGTCACTGTATAACACAGAGGTACAGTACTGGTGGGGACACGTCTATCACTGTATACCACTGGGGTACTGTACTGGTGGGGACGGGTCTGTCACTGTATAACACTGGGGTACAGTACTGGTGGGGACGGGTCTGTCACTGTATAACACTGGTGTGCAGTGCTGGTGGGGACAGGTCTGTCACTGTATAACACTGGGGTACAGTACTGGTGGGGACGGGTCTGTCACTGTATAACACTGGTGTGCAGTGCTGGTGGGGATAGGTCTGTCACGGATTCACTCTGTGGTACAGTACTGGTGGGGACAGGTCTGTCACTGTAAAACACTGAAGGACTACACTGATGGGGTTGGTCTGTCACTGTATAACACTGGGGCACACTACTGGTCGGGTAAGTCCTGTCACTTTATAACACGGGGTTACAGTACTGGTGGGGTCTGGCCTTTAACTGTATAACACTGGGGTACAGTACTGATGGGGACAGGTGTTACACTGTACAACACTGGGGGACAGTACTGGTGGGGAGGGGTCTGTCACTGTATAACACTGGGGTACGGTACTGGTGGGGACGGGTCTGTCACTGTATAACACTGGGGAACAGTACTGTAGGGGACGGGTCTGTCACTGTACAAGACTGGGGTACAGTACTGGTGGGGACGGGTCTGTCACTGTATAACACTGGGGTACAGTACTGTAGGGGACGGGTCTGTCACTGTATAACAATGGGGTACAGTACTGGTGGGGGCGGGTCTGTCACTGTATAACACTGGGTTACAGTACTGAAGGGGACGGGTCTGTCACTGAATAACACTGGGGTACAGTACTGGTGGGGGCGGGTCTGTAACTGTATAACACTGGGGTACAGTACTGGTGGGGATGGGTCTGTCACTGTATAACACTGGGGTACAGTGCTGGTGGGGGCGGGTCTGTAACTGTATAACACTGGGGTACAATTCTGATGGGGACGGGTCTGTCACTGTACAACACTGGGGTACAATACTGGTGGGGGCGGGTCTGTAACTGTATAACACTGGGGTACAGTACTGGTGGGGATGGGTCTGTCACTGTATAACACTGGGGAACAGTACTTGTGGGGTCGGGTCTGTCAGTGTATAACACTGGGGTGCAGTACTGGTGGGGACAGGTCGGTCAGTATATAACAGTGGGGTACTTTACTGGTGGGGACGGGTCTGTCACTGTATAACACTGGTGTGCAGTGCTGGTCGGGATAGGTATGTCACGGTTTCACTCTGTGGTACAGTACTGGTGGGGACAGGTCTGTCACTGTAAAACACTGAAGAACTACGATGATGGGGTTGGTCTGTCACTGTATAACACTGGGGGACACTACTGGTCAGGTAAGTCCTGTCACTTTATAACACTGGGTTACAGTACTGGTGGGGTCTGGCCTTTAACTGTATAACACTGGTGTATAGTACTGATGGGGACAGGTCTTACACTGAACAACACTGGGGTACAGTACTGGTGGGGAGGGTTCTGTCACTGTATAACACTGGGGTACGGTACTGGCGGGGACGGGTCTGTCACTGTATAAAGCTGTGGTAAATTACTGATGTGGACGGGTCTGTCACTGTACAAGACTGGAGTACAGTACTGGTGGGGATGGGTCTGTCACTGTATAACACTGGGGTAGAGTACTGTAGGGGATGGGTCTGTCACTGTATAACACTGGGGTACAGTACTGGTGGGGATGGGTCTGTCACTCTATAACACTGCGGTACAGTACTGGTGGGGACGGGTCTGTTACTGTATAACACTGGGGTACAATTCTGATGGGGACGGGTCTGTCACTGTATAACACTGGGGTACAGTACTGGTGGGGGCGGGCCTGTCACTGTATAACACTGGGGTACAGTACTGGTGGGGACAGGTCTGTCTCTGTATAACACTGGGGTACAGTACTGGTGGGGACAGGTCAGTCACTGTATAACACTGGGCTACAGTACTGGTGGGGAGGGGTCAGTCACTGTATAACACGGGTACAGTACTGGTGGGGACAGGTCTGTCACTGTATAACACTGGGGTACAGTACTGTAGGGGACGGGTCTGTCACTGTATAACACTGGGGTACAGTACTGGTGGAGACGGGTCTGTCACTGTATAACACTGGGGTAGAGTACTGGTGGGGACAGGTCTGTCACTGTATAACACTGGGGTACAGTACTGTAGGGGACGGGTCTGTCAATGTATAACAATGGGGTACAGTACTGGTGGGGATGGGTCTGTCACTGTATAACACTGGGGTACAGTACTGTAGGGGACGGGTCTGTCACTGTATAACACTGGGGTACAGTACTGGTGGGGACGGGTCTGTCACTGTATAACACTGGGGTACAGTACTGGTGGGGACGGTTCTGTTACTGTATAACACTGGGGTACAATTCTGATGGGGACGGGTCTGTCACTGTACAACACTGGGGTACAGTACTGGGGGGTTCGGGTCTGTCACTGTATAACACTGGGGTACAGTACTGGTGGGATGGGTCTGTCACTGTACAACACTGGGGTACAGTACTGGTGGGGGCGGGTCTGTCACTGTATAACACTGGGGTACAGTACTGGTGGGGATGGGTCTGTCACTGTAAAACAGTGGGGGAATTTACTGTTGGGGATGGGTTTGTCACTGTATAACACTGGGGTACATTATTGGTGGGGATAGTTGTGTCACTGTATAACACTGGGGTACAGTACTGGTGGGGACAGGTCTGTCTCTGTATAACACTGGGTTACAGTACTGGTGTGGACAGCTCAGTCACTGTATAACACTGGGCTACAGTACTGGTGGGGACGGGTCAGTCACTGTATAACACGGGTACAGTACTGGTGGGGACAGGTCTGTCACTGTATAACACTGGGGTACAGTACTTGTGGGGACAGGTCTGTCACTGTATAACACTGGGGTACAGTACTGGTGGGGACAGGTCTGTCACTGTATAACACTGGGGTCCAGTACTGGTGGGGACCGGTCTGTCACTGTATAAAACTGGGGTACAGTACTGGTGGGGACGGGTATTCACTCTATAACACTGGGGTACAGTACTGGTGGGGACGGGTATTCACTCTATAACACTGGGGTACAGTACTGGTGGGGGCAGGTCTGTCGCTGTATAACACTGGGGTACAGTACGGGTGGGGACAGATCTGTCACTGTATAACATTGGGGTACAGTACTGGTGGGGACAGGTCTGTCACTGCAAAACACTGGGTACTGTACTGGTGGGGACGGGTCTGTCACTGTATAACACTGGGGTACAGTACTGGTGGGGATGGGTCTGACACTGTATAACACTGGTGTACAGTACTGGTGGGGACAGGTCTGTCACTGTATAACACTGGGGTACCGTACTGGTGGGGTCGGGTCTGTCAGTGTATAACACTGGGGCACAGTACTGGTGGGGACGTGTCTGTCACTGTTTAACACTGGGGTACAGTACTGGTGGGGACGGGTCTGTCACTGTATAACACTGGGGTACAGTACTGGTGAGGACAGGTCTGTCACTGTATAACACTGGGGTACAGTACTGGTGGGGACGGCTCTGTCACTGTATAACACTGGGGTACAGTACTGGCGGGGATAGGTCTGTCACTGTAAAACATTGGGGGACTTTACTGTTGGGGATGAGTCTGTCACTGTATAACACTGGGGTACAGTGCAGCTGGGGACAGGTCTGTCAGTGTATAACACTGGGGTACAGTACTGGTGGGGACGGGTCTGTCACTGTTTAACACTGGGGTACAGTACTGGTGGGGACGGGTCTGTCACTGTATAACACTGGGGAAGATTACTGGTGGGGACAGGTCTGTCACTGTATAACACTGGGGTACAGTACTGGTGGGGACGGGTCTGTCACTGTATAACACTGGGGTACAGTACTGATGGGGACAGGTCTGTCGCTGTATAACACTGGGCTACAGTACTGGTGAGGACAGGTCTGTCACTGTATAACACTGGGGTACAGTACTGGTGGGGACGGCTCTGTCACTGTATAACACTGGGG
>NW_027597040.1:2500-12500 GCF_964194155.1 Cetorhinus maximus
AGATGCTGTGGGCTCAGGTCAGCGCCGCCCACACCCCTCGAAGGGGGTCGAGGGCAGAGTCGGAGATTGAGGGCGTTGGAGGGAGGGGGGGAGGCTGAGTGAGAGGGGGAGAGCAGGGGCTGAATCTCCAGAGCTAAGGGGCAGAACGAAAGGGTTGTAGGGGATTGTGGGGAGGGTCAACGAGGCTGACAGCTGGGGTGCGCCATCAGCGAGGCCCGGGGTGGGATGTGACTGGAAGCTAAGCAATGCAGGCGCCAATATAGAGCTGATGGGGGCCACCTCCACAGATCAGGTCAAAGGGCTAGAAAGGGTCACGGATTTAAATAGGTGGGTGAAAGGATGCGGGGAAAGAGCAGGAATTGTGGGCCCTGGGTGTGGGACTGAGGCCCCTTTCGCCAAGAGGGCCCCACCACCGCGCAGGCCAAGGGGACCAGGCAAGGCCCAGGCTTCAAGCCGGGCCTAGTGGCGAGGTGGCTCACCGGGGGTCGGGGGGGGGATGGAGCGGGAGGGAAGAGCGAATCCTGATTCTAATCCCGATCCTCTTTCTCCCGACAGACTGCGAGCAGGGAAGGTTCTGGAACTTCGACACGCAGCAATGCTTATCGTGCAGGATGTGCATCACACAGCCCAAGACGCCTCAATGTCACCTGTGCAGGAACGAAAGTAAGTGGCCCCGGAAATGGGACTGAGAGACACCAGTCAGTGTACAGATATCTCCCTGAGAGAGAGAGAGGGACTGAGAGACACCAGTCAGTGTACAGATATCTCCCTGAGAGAGAGAGAGGGACTGAGAGACACCAGTCAGTGTACAGATATCACCCTGAGAGAGAGGGGACTGAGAGACACCAGTCAGTGTACAGATATCTCCCTGAGAGAGAGGGACTGAGAGACACCAGTCAGTGTACAGATATCTCCCTGAGAGAGAGGGACTGAGAGACACCAGTCAGTGTACAGATATCTCCCTGAGAGAGAGAGGGGACTGAGAGACACCAGTCAGTGTACAGATATCACCCTGAGAGAGAGGGGACTGAGAGACACCAGTCAGTGTACAGATGTCTCCCTGAGAGAGAGAGGGGACTGAGAGACACCAGTCAGTGTACAGATATCTCTCTGAGAGAGAGAGGGGACTGAGAGACACCAGTCAGTGTACAGATATCTCCCTGAGAGAGAGAGGGGACTGAGAGACACCAGTCAGTGTACAGATATCTCCCTGAGAGAGAGAGGGGACTGAGAGACACCAGTCAGTGTACAGATATCTCCCTGAGAGAGAGGGACTGAGAGACACCAGTCAGTGTACAGATATCACCCTGAGAGAGAGGGGACTGAGAGACACCAGTCAGTGTACAGATATCTCCCTGAGAGAGAGAGGGGACTGAGAGACACCAGTCAGTGTACAGATATCTCCCTGAGAGAGAGGGACTGAGAGACACCAGTCAGTGTACAGATATCACCCTGAGAGAGAGGGGACTGAGAGACACCAGCCAGTGTACAGATATCTCCCTGAGAGAGAGGGACTGAGAGACACCAGTCAGTGTACAGATATCTCCCTGAGAGAGAGGGGGGACTGAGAGACACCAGTTAGTGTACAGATATCTCCCTGAGAGAGAGGGGACTGAGAGGCACTGTCGGAGGGTCAATGCTGAGGGAGCGCCGCACTTTCGGAGGGTCAGTACTGAGGGAGCGCCGTACTGTCGGAGGGTCAGTACTAAGGGAGCGCCGCACTGTCGGATGGTCAGTTCTGAGGGAGAGCCGCACTGTCGGAGGGTCAGTACTGAGGGAGAGCCGCACTGTCGGAGGGTCAGTGCTGAGGGAGCGCCGCACTGTCGGAGGGTCAGCGCTGAGGGAGCGCCGCACTGTCGGAGGGTCAGTACTGAGGGAGAGCCGCACTGTCGGAGGGTCAGTGCTGAGTGAGCGCCGCACTGTCGGAGGGTCAGTACTGAGGGAGAGCCGCACTGTCGGAGGGTCAGTGCTGAGGGAGCGCCGCACTGTTTTAGGGTCAGTACTGAGGGAGTGCCGCACTGTCGGAGGGTCAGTGCTGAGGGAGCGCTGCACTGTCGGAGGGTCAGCGCTGAGGGAGCGCCGCACTGTCGGAGGGTCAGTACTGAGGGAGAGCCGCACTGTCGGAGGGTCAGTGCTGAGGGAGCGCCGCACTGTCGGAGGGTCAGTACTGAGGGAGAGCCGCACTGTCGGAGGGTCAGTACTGAGGGAGAGCCGCACTGTCGGAGGGTCAGTGCTGAGGGAGCGCCGCACTGTCGGGAGGGTCAGTACTGAGGGAGAGCCGCACTGTCGGAGGGTCAGTACTGAGGGAGCGCCGCACTGTCAGAGGGTCAGTGCTGAGGGAGCGCCGCACTGTCGGAGGGTCAGTACTGAGGGAGTGCCGCACTGTCGGAGGGTCAGTACTGAGGGAGCGCCGCACTGTCGGAGGGTCAGTACTGAGGGAGAGCCGCACTGTCAGAGGGTCAGTGCTGAGGGAGCGCCGCACTGTCGGAGGGTCAGTACTGAGGGAGTGCCGCACTGTCGGAGGGTCAGTACTGAGGGAGCGCCGCACTGTCGGAGGGTCAGTACTGAGGGAGAGCCGCACTGTCGGAGGGTCAGTACTGAGGGAGAGCCGCACTGTCGGAGGGTCAGTGCTGAGGGAGAGCCGCACTGTCGGAGGGTCAGTACTGAGGGAGCGCCGCACTGTCGGAGGGTCAGTACTGAGGGAGAGCCGCACTGTCGGAGGGTCAGTGTTGCACATCTTTCCCCATTTTCACCTCCCCCATGCTGAATTCTGCTCCCTCTGCCGCATTAGGAATTATTTCAACTCCAGGCCCGAACCCAGAGGCTGACATTCCCATCTGGATTTGGATCCTGATCAGCTTCGTGTCTGTGGCTGTGCCTTTAGCTGCTGTTGTTGCCTGGATCAAATCGAGGGAGGTTCAGACATCGACTGCAGCGAGTGAGTTACAATTTCCACACTTCCCCAATACACATCCGGACCCCTGTTAAAGAGGGAGTCTCTCCGTCGGGGACCCCTGTTAAAGAGGGAGTCTCTCCGTCAGGGACCCCTGTTAAAGAGGGAGTCTCTCCGTCGGGGACCCCTGTTAAAGAGGGAGTCTCTCCGTCGGGGACCCCTGTTAAAGAGGGAGTCTCTCCGTCAGGGACCCCTGTTAAAGAGGGAGTCTCTCCGTCGGGGACCCCTGTTAAAGAGGGAGTCTCTCCGTCAGGGACCCCTGTTAAAGAGGGAGTCTCTCCGTCAGGGACCCCTGTTAAAGAGGGAGTCTCTCCGTCAGGGACCCCTGTTAAAGAGGGAGTCTCTCCGTCAGGGACCCCTGTTAAAGAGGGAGTCTCTCCGTCAGGGACCCCTGTTAAAGAGGGAGTCTCTCCCTCGGGGACCCCTGTTACAGAGGGAGTCTCTCCGTCAGGGACCCCTGTTAAAGAGGGAGTCTCTCCGTCAGGGACCCCTGTTAAAGAGGGAGTCTCTCCGTCAGGGACCCCTGTTAAAGAGGGAGTCTCTCCGTCAGGGACCCCTGTTAAAGAGGGAGTCTCTCTGTCAGGGACCCCTGTTAAAGAGGGAGTCTCTCCATCAGGGACCCCTGTTAAAGAGGGAGTCTCTCCGTCAGGGACCCCTGTTAAAGAGGGAGTCTCTCCGTCGGGGACCCCTGTTAAAGAGGGAGTCTCTCCGTCGGGGACCCCTGTTAAAGAGGGAGTCTCTCCGTCGGGGACCCCTGTTAAAGAGGGAGTCTCTCCGTCAGGGACCCCTGTTAAAGAGGGGGTCTCTCCGTCGGGGAGCCATTGAGCAGAGATTGCTTCGGTCGGTAACTGTGTGTGTGTGTGTGTTTGCTCCGACAGAGCCCGTGCAGGAGATTGGGTTCGAGGATGAACCCGAGGCCCAGAATTTGACCTCTGAATGACGGTGCGTGACCTTTTCGCCCGGGTTCTTGAGGGGGTCGGTGGGGGTGAACCCTATCGGACCAATAATCGGCATCGCCCCCATCTCCCACACCCACCCCTCTCTCTGACCCCTCAGCGAAGCCATCAGGGCCTCAGCGCTCACTCTGAGAGCGCGCACAGAGGCCATTCAGCCCGTCGAATCCACTCCAGCCCCCTCTCTCGCAACCCATTCCATCGCTCTACCGCCAAAACCCCCCCCTCCAAAACCCCCACCACCGGTCCTTCCCCTGAGCCCTGTGAGTTATTTTTACCCAAGTACCCGTCGCTCATTCACCCCACTGCCACCATGTTGTGTTCAGCGATTTCCCGTTCTTTAGCACGCGTTGCGTTGAAATAAAAAGCTCTTCCTCACCCACCCCCACCGAAAATTTAATCCTGTGCACCTCCCCTCACCCCCGCAACCACCCCCCGCCCCCACCCCAGTCCGGGCACCGTCAGCCAATGGGCACAGCTTTCCCCTGCCCACCTTATCCAATCCCGTCGCCATCTTGTCCACCTCTCTCAGAGGGTCCCCTCCACCTCCTTCACTCCGAGGGGAACAGCCCCAGCTCCTCCAACCGAACCTCGTAGGTAAAACCCACCCCCCCTCTCCCCCTCATCCCCCGGGGAACCGTTCTGGTAAATCTCCCTCCGTCACCCCTCTCGGGGACCCTCACATCCTCCCTACAGTGTGGCGACCGGAGCAAGGAGGCGGTGAGGGAGTTTGGGGCCTAGTCAGAGTTCGGTCAAGGTTCAGCCTGGACCTCGCTGCTTTGGCTCTGGACGCCTCGGGTGGATGGGGCCCAAGCAGGCGCCAGACAAATTCGAAGGTTGGCACCCCCACCCTCCATTCTAGGATGGCCCACTCCCCCAAAGCCTAGGCCCGCAACCCCCACCCCCCGCAATGTCACACCTCACGCCAGGCGCTCTTTCAACATGGCCTCCTTGGCGGAGGGTAGCGCCAACCTTACCTGGGTGCGCAACTGGGTGTCTGGTGCTCGGGTCTGTACCCTCCAGCGGACTGTGGCGGTGGGGGGGAGGTTATGGGGCTCTGGCTGGTGGGGGGGACCAGGGCTTGGGTGTTGGGGCCAGTGAGAGCCCAGGGCCTAATGCTTCTCCTTTCTCTCCTTCCCTCTCTCTCTCTCTCTCCGCGCGTAGGCGAGGGAAAGGGTTCACCAGCACAAGAGCCGGCCAGCCCTCCGGAGAAGAGGGAGGCGGGAGTCATTCGGGAACAGGCGGACGAGCGGGAGTGGGTCGGTGAAAGGGCCGGAGAGTTGGCGGCGACACCCTTTCGGACAGGCGCCGCTGGCGGACGTTGCTGTCACCGTGGAACGCTGGCCGAGACGCTGCATCAGACACGCTACAGGACATCGACCTCCCCCTACACCCCCCAACCCACCCACCTCACCAGCAACAGGGAGGTTAAATCGTACCCGGGGACCGGGTGTCACAGTGCGTTAGATACACTGTCCTTTCCCCCTCTGGGACCGGGTGTCACAGTGCGTTAGATACACTGTCCTTTCCCCCTCTGGGACCGGGTGTCACAGTGCGTTAGATACGCTGTCCTTTCCCCCTCTGGGACCGGGTGTCACAGTGCGTTAGATACACTGTCCTTTCCCCCCTCTGGGACCGGGTGTCACAGTGCGTTAGATACACTGTCCTTTCCCCCTCTGGGACCGGGTGTCACAGTGCGTTAGATACGCTGTCCTTTCCCCCTCTGCGACCGGGTGTCACAGTGCGTTAGATACACTGTCCTTTCCCCCTCTGGGACCGGGTGTCACAGTGCGTTAGATACACTGTCCTTTCCCCCTCTGGGACCGGGTGTCACAGTGCGTTAGATACACTGTCCTTTCCCCCTCTGGGACCGGGTGTCACAGTGCGTTAGATACACTGTCCTTTCCCCCTCTGGGACCGGGTGTCACAGTGCGTTAGATACACTGTCCTTTCCCCCACTGGGACCGGGCGTCACAGTGCGTTAGATACACTGTCCTTTCCCCCTCTGAGACCGGGTGTCACAGTGCGTTAGATACACTGTCCTTTCCCCCTCTGAGACCGGGTGTCACAGTGCGTTAGATACACTGTCCTTTCCCCCTCTGGGACCGGGTGTCCCAGTGCGTTAGATGGGGACAGTGTAGAGGGAGATTTACTCTGTATCTAACCCCGTGCTGTACCTGTCCTGGGAGTGTTTGATGGGGACAGTGTAGAGGGAGCTTTACTCTGTATCTAACCCCGTGCTGTACCTGTCCTGGGAGTGTTTGATGAGGGAGCTTTTCTCTGTGTCTGACCTGTCTTTGGGTCTCAGTGGGATATATGATTTTGTATTTCTATGTTTTTTTAAAGTGTATTTGTCTGGAAAACTGAGATGCTTATTTATAATTTTAAATAAAGTCTTTGATAAGCAATGTGGTGTTTGCTTTGTTGAAATGTTTGAATGGATTCGCAGATCCTCCAGATCACAGGAGGATGCCATTCTGCCCATCTCCCCTCGTGCTGGCTCTCTGGTAGAGCTATCCAGGCAGCGCGTTCCAGACCCTAACCCCCTCGATTGACCCTCCCTCCCCCACACTCTCAGGCAGCGCGTTCCAGACCCTAACCCCCTCGATTGACCCTCCCTCCCCCCACACTCTCAGGCAGCGCGTTCCAGACCCTAACCCCCTCGATTGACCCTCCCTCCCCCACGCGGGTCCCGTGTGCTGGTGTCTCTGTTAGACTCCGGGCCACCCTCTGGTGCCCCAAACCGAGGTCGTGAGCCCCCTGAAGCACCACTGGCGCTGCACTAGCGTTCCGGTCCAACCGACACTAAGGACTAGTAGAGGTGACGTCTGCACCGGCCAACTCCGGGCAGAGGTGGAGCTATTGGAGACTCCCCACCGTCTCCCACGTTGTTCCACTGGTTCTACAGCTGCCTGCTTCAAAGAGCAACGTCGTTGGGGGGGGTGGGGGCTTAGACAAGCGGGGGCCCTTTAGTTACCCGGTTTTTGGATCGGCCGTCCTCAGTCTGCCGTTCAACCTCGGTAGGGAAAGCCACACCGTTTCCATTGGAACAGCGGAAACTCCTGCACCAGCGCCTACCGCAGGGCTAATTGGCCCCTACGTGCCTCCTCCCCACCCCCAAGTCTACAGTCATCGCCCGTTGGAGAAGTGGACTACCCCGCATCAGCTTCAGCCCACCCACCCCACCGGTCGGATTTAGGGTCCCGGGCTCTGGGCACTGGTGAAACAGCGAATCTCGCTTCCCCCAGTGCCCTTCACCCTGAGCCTTCTGCTTTCCCTCATCCCTCGTCTGTCGCGTTTGAGTGTGCCAGTGATCGGAGGGGGTGGGGGGGGTGGTGGGTTTCAGTCTGCAGGTAGACTGGGAAAACCAGGTGGGTCGTGGATCCCAAGGAAAAGGGATTTGTGGAATGTCTACGAGATGGCTTTTCGGAGCAGCTTGTGGTGGAGCCCACTTGGGAACAGGCAATCCTAGATTTAGTGATGGTGTAATGAGGCAGATTTGATCAAGGGGGAGCTTAAGGTGAAGGAACCCTTAGGAGGAAGTGACCCTAATATGATAGAATTGACCCTGCAATTTGACAGGAAAAAGCTAGAATCAGATGTAACGGTATTACAGTTGTATAAAGGCAACTACAGAGGCTTGAGGGAGGAGCTGGCCAGAATTGACTAGGAGATGAGTCTAGCAGGGAAGACAGTGGAACAGCAATGGCAGGAGTTTCTGGGAGACACAGCAAAAACTCATCCCCTAGGAAGAAGAAGCATACTAAAGGGAGGACGAGGCAACCATGGCTGACAAGGGAAGTCAGGGACAGCATCAAAGCTAAAGAGAAAGCATACAATGCGGCGAACAGCAATGGGAAACCAGGGGATTGGGAAGCCTACAAAGACCAACAGAGGACAACTAAACAAGAAATAAGGAGGGAGAAGATTAAATATGAGGGTAAACGAGCCAGTAATAGAAAAGAAGATTGCAAGAGTTTTTTTAGATATATAAAGGGTAAGAGAGAGGCAAAGGTGGACATTGGGCCGCTGGAAAATGACGCTGGAGAAGTAGTAGTGGGGAACAAAGAAATGGCGGAGGAACTGAAGAGGTACTTTGCGTCAGTCTTCACAGTGGAAGACACGAGTAACATCCCCAAAGTTCAAGAGAGTCAGGGGGGCAGAGGTGAGTATGGTGGCCATTACCAAGGAGAAGATGCTAGGAAAACTGAAAGGTCTGAAGGTGGATAAATCACCTGGACCAGATGGATTACACCCCAGAGTTTTGAAGGAGATAGCTGAAGAGATAGTGGAGGCGTTAGTGGTGATCTTTCAGGAATCACTGGAGTCAGGGAGGGTCCCAGAGGACTGGAAAATCGCTAATGTAACCCCCCTGTTTAAGGGAGTGAGGCAAAAGACGGGAAATTACAGGCCGATTAGCCTGACCTCGGTCGTTGGTAAGATTTTAGAGTCTATTATTAAGGATGAGATTTCAGAATACTTGGAAGTGCATGGTAAAATAGGGCAAAGTCAGCATGGTTTCATCAAGGGGAGGTCATGTCCGACAAATCTGTTCGAATTCTTTGAGGAGGTAACGAGTAGGTTAGACAAAGGAGAGCCAATGGATGTTATCTACCTGGACTTCCAGAAGGCCTTTGACAAGGTGCCGCACAGGAGGCTGCTCAGTAAGATAAGAGCCCAAGGTGTTAGAGGCAAGGTACTAGCATGGATAGAAGATTGACTGTCTGGCAGGGGGCAGAGAGTGGGGATAAGGGTGTCCTTCTCAGGATGGCGGCCGGTGACTAGTGGAGTTCCGCAGGGATCAGTGTTGGGATCACAACTTTTCACTTTATACAATAATGATCTGGATGAAGGAACTGAGGTCATCCTGGCTAAGTTTGCAGATGATGCAAAGATAGGTGGAGGAACAGGTAGTATTGAGGAGGCGGGGAGGCTGCAGAAGGATTTGGACAGGTTAGGAGAATGGGCAAAGAAGTGGCAGATGGAATACAACGTGGGGAAGTGTGAGGTCATGCACTT
Organism: Cetorhinus maximus; assembly: GCF_964194155.1. NCBI lineage: Eukaryota > Metazoa > Chordata > Chondrichthyes > Lamniformes > Cetorhinidae > Cetorhinus > Cetorhinus maximus. Next base: position 11,426 of record NW_027597040.1, read on the forward strand.
TGGTAGGAAGAATAGAGGCATAGACTATTTTCTAAATGGGGAGAGAATTCAGAAATCTGGAGTGCAAAGGGACTTGGGAGTCCTAGTCCAGGATTCTCTTAAGGTTAACTTCCAGGTTGAGTCGGTGGTTAGGAAGGCAAATGCAATGTTGGCATTTATTTCCAGAGGACTAGAATATAAAAGCAGGGATGTGCTGCTGAGGCTTTATAAGGCTCTGGTCAGACCACATTTAGAATATTGTGAGCAATTTTGGGCCCCGTATCTCAGGAAGGATGTGCTGGCCCTGGAGAGGATCCAGAGGAAGTTCACGAGAACGATCCCAGGAATGAAAGGCTTAACATATGAGGAACGTTTGAGGACTCTGGGTCTATACTCGATGGAGTTTAGAAGGATGAGGGGGGATCTGATTGAAACTTACAGAATACTGAAAGGCCTGGATAGAGTGGGACGTGGGGGAAGATGTTTCCATTAGTAGGAGAGACTAGGACCCGAGGGGCACAGCCTCAGAGTGAAGGGAAGACCTTTTAGAACAGAGATGAGGAGAAACTTCTTTAGCCAGAGAGTGGTGAATCTATGGAATTCATTGCCACAGAAGGCTGTGGGAGGCCAGGTCATGGAGTTTATTTAAGACCGAGATAGATAGGTTCTCGATGGGTAAGGGGGTCAAAGGTGACGGGGAGAAGGCGGGAGAATGGGGGTTGAGAAACTCATCAGCCACGATTGAATGGCGGAGCAGACTCGATGGGCCGAATGGCCTAATTTCTGCTCCTGTGCCTCGTGGTCCTTATGGGTTAAGCTCCCACCCTCCCCGCACCCCACCACCTACCCCCTTGCATTTTAAGCACGTGCGAATGAAACGAAACCCTCTCGATTTTCCATCTCGACTTTGTCCGGAGGGCCCATTAGAAGGTTTCCTCTCTCCGTCCGTTCACTGGACGTGTGGGCGCCGCGGGGTCTAGGCCGGGATTGGTTGCCCATCCTTACTTGACCCCCCTCCCCCTCCCCCCCACCCCCCCACCTTTGTTCGTGAGGCTGGGAGTCACTTGTAGGCCCTCTTACCTCTTACTGGGTGACT
>NW_027597040.1:25000-105000 GCF_964194155.1 Cetorhinus maximus
ATTCAGGCCCATCCTCGAGCCCATTACACAGGAACAGTAGGAGGCCATTCAGCCCCTCTCGAGCCTGTTACACAGGAACAGGAGGAGGCCATTCAGCCCCTCGAGCCTGTGACACAGGAACAGAAGGAACCATTCAGCCCCTCTGGAGCCTGTTACACAGGGACAGGAGGAGGCCATTCATCCCCTCTCGAGTCCGTTACACAGGAACAGCAGGAGGCCATTCAGCCCCTCTCGATCCTGATACACAGGAACAGAAGGAGGCCATTCAGCCCCTCTCAAGCATGTTACACAGGAATAGGAGGAGGCTATTCAGCCTCTCTAGCGCATGTTGCTCAGGCACCAGAAGAGTCCATTCAGCCCATCTCGAGCATATTAAACAGGAACAGGAGGAGGGCATTCGGCTCCTCTCGAGCCTGTTACACAAGAACAGGAGGAGGCCATTCAGCCCCTCTCGAGCCTGTTACACAGGGGACAGGAGGAGGCCATTCAGCCCCACTCGTAGCTGTTACACAGGAACAGGAGGAGGCCATTCAGCCCCTCTCGAGGCGGTTACACGGGAACAGGAGGAGGCCCATTCAGCCCCTCTCGAGCCTATTACACAGGAACAGGAGGAGGCCATTCAGCCCCTCTCGAGGCGGTTACACGGGAACAGGAGGAGGCCCATTCAGCCCCTCTCGAGCCTATTACACAGGAACAGGGGGAGGCCATTCAGCCCCTTCTTGAGACTAGTGAAAGGTCCGAGGAACACCCTGGTACCAAATGTCCAACACTTGGAATCCAGCTGGGATATTCGAGCGGTTCCTTTATTACACACGGGGTGGGGTGTGGGGGGTAAACACTGGGCGGCCCAGGTGATTCTCCCCCTGAGGCTCCAGTAGGCACAGATTGGATATATTTTACTATCAGTCCCAGCTTAATGGTATGAGCTGGGCACAGGCCACAGCACAGTAAAGCCCCCGGGATGGGCTGACCATTGTGTACTTGTGCAGGAATTGCAGTGCAGAGACTGAGTGTCGTCCCTTGGGGAGAGACAGCAAGCAATGTCCGCATGGTCTAGACGAAAGGTTCACCGGGGTGGGAGCTGCCTGGGCTGTGGGTTCGAGGCCACCGGACGGTGTGAAATGGTCTCCCCCCCACCCCGGTTTCTCGATCGTGTCCATCCCATCTCCCCCCGTCGCCCCGTGTGTGTGTGTGTGTGTGTGTGTGTGTGTGTCCCCCCCGTTCCCGAATTGCAGTGTTTACAGCCCGAGCCCCGCCCCCGGGTGCACGTTCTGAGCTGTCAGGTAAGGCTGTGCGGTCGGTGAAGGCTCTTGCAGCCGAGCTGCCTGGTCCTGGCTGGCGCTTTCTAAAATTAAAAACTCTAGGGATTTCCGGCCCCCTTCGCAAGCGCCCGGGGACAGGAGGAGGCCATTCAGCCCCTTCTCGAGCCTGTACCACGGGAACAGGAGGAGGCCATTCAGGCCCATCCTCGAGCCCATTACACAGGAACAGGAGGAGGCCATTCAGCCCCTCGAGCCTGTGACACAGGAACAGAAGGAACCATTCAGCCCCTCTGGAGCCTGTTACACAGGGACAGGAGGAGGCCATTCATCCCCTCTCGAGTCCGTTACACAGGAACAGGAGGAGGCCATTCAGCCCCTCTCGATCCTGATACACAGGAACAGAAGGAGGCCATTCAGCCCCTCTCAAGCATGTTACACAGGAATAGGAGGAGGCTATTCAGCCCCTCTCGAGCCTGTTACACAGGGGACAGGAGGAGGCCATTCAGCCCCACTCGTAGCTGTTACACAGGAACAGGAGGAGGCCATTCAGCCCCTCTCGAGGCGGTTACACGGGAACAGGAGGAGGCCCATTCAGCCCCTCTCGAGCCTATTACACAGGAACAGGAGGAGGCCATTCAGCCCCTCTCGAGCCTGTTACACAGGAACAGGAGGAGGCCATTCAGCCCCTCTCGAGCCTGTTACACAGGAACAGGAGGAGGCCATTCAGCCCCTCTCGAGCCTGTTACACAGGAACAGGAGGAGGCCATTCAGCCCCTCTCGAGCCTGTTACACAGGAACAGGAGGAGGCCATTCAGCCCCTCTCGAGTCTGTTACACAGGAACAGTAGGAGGCCATTCAGCCCCTCTTGAGCCAGTTACACAGGAACAGGAGGAGCCCATTCAGCCCCTCTTGAGCCAGTTACACAGGAACAGCAGGAGGCCATTCAGCCCCTCTGACGCCTGGACCAGAAGAACAGGAGGAGGCTATTCAGCCCCTCTCGAGCCTGTTACACAGGATGTCCAGTCAGAGATTGGTGTAAAACTGGGCTGTGTTACTGACTGAAAGTGAACGACAGGTTTATATTGAATCCATAAATTGTAAATCAGGGTTTCACTATAGCTCAGCGCAGGTTCCACACCCCCAGGCCCACCATTTGGTATTGAACCCACTGCTCCCTTGGACCTTCAGCATCTGAGATCCCCTCCTGTTGGTTTCCACAGGAGGCCATTCAGCCCATCTAGCGCCTGTTACATAGGAACAGGAGGATGCCATTCAACCCCTCTCCAGCCTGTTACACAGGAACAGGAGGAGTCCATTCAGCCCATCTCGAGCCTGTTACACAGGAACAGGAGGAGGCCGTTCAGCCCCTCTCCAGCCTGTTACACAGGAACAGGAGGAGGCCATTCAGCCTCTCCACTTTCCTGCCCATTCCCCCATAACCCTCGATTCCCTCACTGATTAAAAACCCGTCTCTCTCAGCCTCAAACACACTTTCCGACCCAGTCTCTACAGCGCCTCTGAGGGAAAGAGTTCCACAGATTCACTCCCCTCGGAAAGGAGAAATCCCTCCTCATCTCCGTCTTGATCGGGCGACCCCCTCACTCTGAGACTGTGCCCTCTGGTCCTAGACTCTCCCACAAGGGGGGGAAACAACCTCTCAGCATCGACCCTGTCAAGGGCCCCCCTAAGAATCACATACATTTCAATAAGGTCGCCTCTCATTCCTCGAAACTCTGGTGAGGACAGACCCAACCTACTCAACCTCTCCTCAGGAGAAAATCCCTCCCTACCCGGGATCAACCTAGTGAACCCTCTTTGGACTGCCTCCAATGCCAGTGTATCTCTCCTTAGTTAAGGGGTCCCAAACTGTCCCCGGTACTCTAGTTGTGGTCTAACTAGTGCCTTGTATAGTTTTAGCAAGACTTCCCTATCTTTATCCTCCATTCCCTTTGAAATAAAGGCCAACATTCCACCTGCCTTCCCTATGAGCTGTTAGTTTTTTGGGGATTCATGCACGAGGACTCCCAGATCCCTCTGTGCTATAGCTTTCTGCAGCCTTTCTCCATGTCAATAATATTCAGCTCCTCTATTCTCCCTGACAAAGTGCCTCACCTCACGTTTCCCCCACATTATATTCCATCGGCCAAGTTTTTGCCCACTCACTGAACCCGTCTACATCCCTCTGTAGACTCCTTGTGTCAAGGTGGCCCATTCAGCCCCTCTCGAGTCTGTACCACGGGAACAGGAGGAGGCCATTCAGCCCCTCTTGAGCCTGTTACACAGGAACAGGGGGAGGCCCATTCAGCCCCTCTCGAGCCTGTTATACTGGAACAGGAGGAGCCCATTCAGCCCCTCTCGAGCCTGTTACACATGAACAGGAGGAGGCCATTCAGCCCCTCTCGAGCCTGTTACACAGAAACAGGAGGAGGCCATTCAACCCCTCTCGAGCCTGACGGACAGGAGCTGAATGAAGCCATTCATCCCCTCTCGAGCCTGTTGCACAGGAACAGGAGCAGGCCATTTACCCCCTCTCAAGCCTGTTACTTAGGAAAAGTAGGAGGCCATTTAGCCCCCTTCTAGACTGTTCATCTTCAGCAGGATGAGGCCATTCAGCCCCTCTCGAGCCTGTTACACAGGAACAGGAAGAGGCCATTCAGCCCCTCTCGAGCCTGTTTCACAGGAACAGGAAGAGGCCATTCAGCCCCTCTCGAGCCTGTTACACAGGAAAAGGAGGGGGCCATTCAGCCCCTCTCTGGACTGTTAAACATGAACTGGATGAGGCCATTCAGCCCCTCTCGAGCCTGGAGCAGAGGAACAGTATGAGGCCATTCAGCCTCTCTCGAGCCTGTTACACAGGAACAGGAGGAGGCCATTCAACCCCTCTTCAGCCTGTTTCTCAGGTACAGGAGGAGGCCATTCAGCCCCTCTCGAGCCTCTTGCACAGGAACAGGAGGAGGCCATTCAGCCCCTCCCGAGCCTCTTGCACAGGAACAGGAGGAGGCCATTCAGCCCCTGCTCGAGCCTGATGGACAGGAACAGAATGAAGCCATTCAAACCCTCTCAAACCTGTTACACAGGAACAGGAGCCTGTTACACAGGAACAGCTGGAGGCCATTCAGGCCGCCTCTAGACAGAAGCACTGGAACAGGAGGAGGCCATTCAGCCCCTCTCAAACCTGTATAACGTGAAAAAGAGGAGGCCATTCAGTCCGTCTCTAGACTGTTAATCATGAACAAGAGGAGGTCATTCAGCCCCTCTCGAGCCTCTTACACAGGAACAGGAGGAGGCCATTCAGCCCCTCTCGAGCCTGTTACACAGGAAGAGGAGGAGGCCATTCAGCCCCTCTCGAGCCTCTTACACAGGAACAGGAGGAGGCCATTCAGCCCCTCTCGAGCCTGTTACACAGGAAGAGGAGGAGGCCATTCAGCCCCTCTCGAGCCTGATGGACAGGAGTTGAATGAAGCCATTCAAACCCTCTCGAGGCTGTTACACAGGAACAGGAGGAGGCCATTCAGCCCCTCTCGATACTGTTACACAGGAACAGGAGGAGGCCATTCAGCCCCTCTCGATACTGTTACACAGGAACAGGAGGAGGCCATTCAGCCCCTCTCGAGACTGTTACACAGGAACAGGAGGAGGCCATTCAGCCCCTCTCCAGCCTGTTACACTGGGACAGGAGGAGGCCATTCAGCCCCCCTCTAGACAGTAGCACTGGAACAGGAGGAGGCCATTCAGCCCCTCTTGAGCCTCGTATACAGGTGCAGGAGGAGGGCATTCGGACCCTCTTGGGCCTGCTACACCGGAACTGAAGGAGTCCCAGTCTGCACTTTCAGGCGTGGACGACAGGTACATGAAAAGGCCATTCAGCCCCTCTCGAGCCTGAAGCACAGGAACAGGAGCAGGCCATTTAGCCCCTCTTGAGCCTGATGGACAGGAGCTGAATGAAGCTATTCAAACCCTCTCGAGGCTGTTACACAGGAACAGGAGGAGGCCATTCAGCCCCTCTCGAGCCTGATGGACAGGAGCTGAATGAAGCTTTTCAAACCCTCTCGAGGCTGTTACACAGGAACAGGAGGAGGCCATTCAGCCCCTCTCGAGCCTGTTACACAGGAACAGGAGGAGGCCATTCAGCCCCTCTCGAGCCTGTTTCACAGGAACAGGAGGAGGCCATTCAGCCCCTCTCGAGCCTGTTACACAGGAACAGGAGGAGGCCATTCAGCCCCTTTCGAGCCTGTTACACAGGAACAGGAGGAGGCCATTCAGCCCCTCTCGAGCCTGTTACACAGGAACAGGAGGAGGCCATTCAGCCCCTCTCGAGCCTGTTTCACAGGAACAGGAGGAGGCCATTCAGCCCCTCTCGAGCCTGTTTCACAGGAACAGGAGGAGGCCATTCAGCCCCTCTCGAGCCTGTTTCACAGGAACAGGAGGAGGCCATTCAGCCCCTCTCGAGCCTGTTACACAGGAACAGGAGGAGGCCATTCAGCCCCTCTTGAACCGGTTACACAGGAACAGGAGGAGGCCAATCGGACCCTCTCTATCCTGTTAAACTTGAATAAGAGGAGGCCATTCAGCCCGTCTCAAGATTGTTGATCATGAACGAGAGGAGATCATTCAGTCCCTCTCGAGCCTGTTACACAGGAACAGGAGGAGGCCATTCAGCCCCTCTTGAGCCTCTTACACAGGAACAAGAGGAGGCCATTCAGCCCCTCTTGAGCCTGTTACACAGGATCAGGAGTAGGCCATTCAGCCCCTCTCGAGCCTGACGGACAGGAGCTGAATGAAGCCATTCAGCCCCTCTCGAGCCTGTTTCACAGGAACAGGAGGAGGCCATTCAGCCCCTCTCGAGCCTGTTACACAGGAAAAGGAGGCGGCCATTCAGCCCCTCTCGAGCCTGTTACACAGGGACAGGAGGAGGCCATTCAGCCCCTCTCGAGCCTGTTACACAGAGACAGGAGGAGGCCATTCAGCCCCTCTCGAGCCTGTTACACAGGAACAGGAGGAGGCCATTCAGCCCCTCTCCAGCCTGTTACACAGGAACAGGAGGAGGCCATTCAGCCCCTGCTCGAGCCAGATGGACAGGAGCTGAATGAAGCCATTCAAACCCTCTTGAGGCTGTTACACATTAACAGGAAGCTACACGTTCAGCCCCTCTCGAGCCTGTTATGCAGGATCCAGAATTGGCCATTCAGCACCCCTTTAGCCAGGAGCACAGGAACAAGAGGAGGCCATTCAGCCCCTCTCTGGACTGTTAAACATGAACAGGAGGAGGCCATTCAGCCCCTCTCGACCCTGTTACACAGCGTACAGGAGGAGTCCATTCAGCCCCTCTCGAGCCTGTTACACAGGAACAGGAGGAGGCCATTCAGCCCCTCTCGAGCCTGTTTCACAGGAACAGGAGGAGGCCATTCAGCCCCTCTCGAGCCTGTTTCACAGGAACAGGAGGAGGCCATTCAGCCCCTCTCGAGCCTGTTACACAGGAACAGGAGGAGGCCATTCAGCCCCTCTCGAGCCTGATTCACAGGAAAAGGAGGCGGCCATTCAGCCCCTCTTGCTCATGTTACACAGGAACAGTTGGAGGCCATTGAGACCTTTCTAGACAGTTGCACAGGAACAGGAGGAGGCCATTCTGCCCCTCCCGAGCCTCTTGCACAGGAACAGGAGCAGGCCATTTATCCCCTCTCAAGCCTGTTACTTAGGAAAAGTAGGAGGCCATTTATCCCCCTTCTAGACTGTTCATCTTCAGCAGGAAGTGACCATTCAGCCCCTCTCGAGCCTGTTACACAGGAAAAGGCGGCGGCCATTCAGCCCCTTTCTGGACTGTTAAACATGAACAGGCTGAGGCCATTCAGCCCCTCTCTCGACTGTTAAACAGGAACAGGAGGAGGCCATTCAGCCCCTCCCGAGCCTCTTACACAGGAACCAGAATGAAGCCATTCAGCCCCTCTTGAGCCTGTTACACAGGAACAGGAGGAGGCCATTCAGCCCGTCTCTAGACTGTTAATCATGAACAAGAGGAGATCATTCAGCCCCTCTCGAGCCTCTTACACAGGAACATGAGGAGGCCATTCAGCCCCTCTCGAGTCTGTTACACAGGAACAGGAGGAGGCCATTCAGCCCCACTCGAGCCTCGTATACAGGTGCAGGAGGAGGCCATTCGGACCCTCTTGGGCCTGCTACATCGGAACTGAAGGAGGCCCAGTCAGCACTTTCAGGCGTAGACCACAGGAACATGAAAAGGCCATTCAGGCTCTCTTGATCATGTTGCACAGGAACAGGAGGAGGCCATTCTGCCCCTCTCGAGCCTGTTACACAGGAACAGGAGGAGGCCATTCAGCCCCTTTCGAGCCTGTTACACAGGAACAGGAGGAGGCCATTCATCCCCTCTCGAGCCTGTTACACAGGAACAGGAGGAGGCCATTCTGCCCCTTTCGAGCCTGTTACACAGGAAGTGGAGGAGGCCATTCAGTCCCTCTCCAGCCTGTTACACAGGAACAGCAGGAGGCCATTCAGCCCCTCTCGAGCCAGAAGCACAGGAAATGGAGGAGGCCATTCAGTCCCTCTCCAGCCTGTTACACAGGAACAGGAGGAGGCCATTCTGCCCCTCTCCAGCCTGTTACACAGGAACAGGAGGAGGCCATTCAGCCTCTCAAACCTGTGACGCAGGATCAGGAGGAGGTCCATTTATCCCCTCTCGAGCCTGTTGTACAGGAACAGGATGAGGCCATTCACACCCTTTCAAACCTCCTACACTGGAAACAGAGGAGGCCATTCAACCCCTCTTCAGCCTGTTACCCAGGAACAGGAGGAGGCCATTCTGCCCCTCTCGAGCCTGTTACACAGGAACAGGAGGAGGCCATTCAGCCCCTTTCGAGCCTGTTACACAGGAACAGGAGGAGGCCATTCATCCCCTCTCGAGCCTGTTACACAGGAACAGGAGGAGGCCATTCTGCCCCTTTCGAGCCTGTTACACAGGAAGTGGAGGAGGCCATTCAGTCCCTCTCCAGCCTGTTACACAGGAACAGCAGGAGGCCATTCAGCCCCTCTCGAGCCAGAAGCACAGGAAATGGAGGAGGCCATTCAGTCCCTCTCCAGCCTGTTACACAGGAACAGGAGGAGGCCATTCTGCCCCTCTCCAGCCTGTTACACAGGAACAGGAGGAGGCCATTCAGCCTCTCAAACCTGTGACGCAGGATCAGGAGGAGGTCCATTTATCCCCTCTCGAGCCTGTTGTACAGGAACAGGATGAGGCCATTCACACCCTTTCAAACCTCCTACACTGGAAACAGAGGAGGCCATTCAACCCCTCTTCAGCCTGTTACCCAGGAACAGGAGCAGGTCATTCTGCCCCTCTCGTGCCTCGTATACAGGAGAAGGGGGAGACCATTCAGCCTCTCTTGCTCATGTTACACAGGAACAGGCGGAGGCCCATTCGGCCCCTCGATCCCGTCGCTCAGGCCCAGGAGGAGGCTCGCGCCGCGGACCGGCCCCTCAGGAACGAGGGAGCCCGAACGCTGGGTCCCAGTGAGTTCCGTCTGTACACCCTCAATCCGTGATTGAGGCTGCCTCTTATCAGTCTCCCTTCGCTTCACACCCGCCCGGGCGGAACTCCAGCAAGGCGAGCGGGCACATGTGGCGCATGCCAATCCTCCTCACCAGGCATCCTCTTGGCCACCACCTCTTGAGCACCACGACCAGGGAGTAATGCACTTTACTTTATTCCCCCCACACCCCCCCCCCACCCCCCTCGAGGGTTTGTCGTCATTTTGATTTTCGGGTCCTGATTTGTGGCTTTCTGGGGCTCCTCTTAACATTCTCCCAAACTCGTTTAGCGGGAGATGCGCTCATGTCGTAGCACTGACCTCCTGTCGCTGCATTAAATTGTTTTCGGCTTTGCACACGTTCACATTTTAATAAGTCCTTGAACTCCGACTCTGTGGGTCAGTGAGTAAAAGATCATTTATTTTATTTATCCTTTCACTGGACGTGTGCATCACTGGCTGGCCAAGTATCTGCTGCCCATCCCCAATTTCCCCTTGCGAGGGTGTTGGTGAGCTGCCTTCTTGAACCACTGCAGTCCATGAGGTGTACCTACACCCACAGTGCTGGTAGGGGGCGGGTGCGTTCCAGGGTTTGGACCTGTTGTGAGAGTGGATGTAATTTTAAAAATATCTTTAGGGAAATATTGTGTTATTCTGTGAAGAAGTTGTGCGTGTGTGTGCGAATGAAGGAAAGCTCCTATATTTGGACAGGTTTGAAATTCAAAGAGGTGTGAGAACAATGGAACCTGCGACGAAAATGGGCAAAGAGGTATTTTATAGTTACAGGGTCGACAGATGGTTGCGTGAGGAAGATCGCCTGGTAACTGCCCTACACCGGGAGAAGATACACCACAGTCAAGCCAGTAGAGACTTGGGCTGCAAGGAGCATCCTTGTCCTGAAGTCTTGGATTTCCACAGCACAGTGGAAGAGAGTTTAAGAGGTCATGTGGTGTGCCTTTCGTCGAGCTACAGCAGTTTACCTTGGGTAATATTACTGGATTTTTATTGTTAAACATCTGTACGGGACTGTACGAGGCCTCGCCCAGTCTAGTTTGGATAGAGGGGGGGTCGGTCGTTCTGATACAATGGGGAGTTGACAGGGGGCATCTTCCCTTTTGAGCACTGTGAGGCACGGGGTGGAATTTTACAGTCCCCCTCCCACCCCCGCAGCCGCCGCCAGCGGGATTTCCCATTCCCGCCGATTTTGGAACGGCCCGGCACTCCCGCTGGGACAGGGCTGTAAAATCGCGCCATGGGAGGCGGGCGGTCTGGAAACTCCATTGCCTTCAAGTTGTGGTCCATCCTGATACAATGAGATGTGTGAATTCCACAGGCGGCTGTGAATTACCCACCCCCCCGCGTCCACGTTTTAATCGGGAATTCGCTGGAGGCTTGATATGGAGTGTAGCCCAAGTGCAAAACGTCACAAGACCTGTGGCAGCCATCTTAAAGGCTTGTTTGTGTCCAATTTATATACGCGTACCCTCTGAAAGTTCGGAATGCGACATGCCTGTACTTGGGAGGGTGGTGGGGGTGACTCTGACAAACAAATCGGATACGGACTTCCAAAGGTCCAACTGTGGGATCGCTTAGCTCCCTCGATTGCATTCTGCTTTCCCCCTGTTTGTAACGCAAGTAGTCCTGTGCGATACCTTCAGCAGGTTGACACCTCATTGTTAGGTATGCCTGGCGCTGCTCCTGGCATGCCCTCCCTGCACTCTTCACCGAACCAGGGTTGACCCCCTGGCTTGGTGGTAATGGTAAAGTGGGGGAGAGGTTTCTGGTTGTGTTCGAGTACAATTTGGCTGCTGCTGATGGCCCACAGTGCCTCATGGATGCCCAGTCTTGAGTCGCTAGATCTGTTCGAACTCTATCCCACTTGGCACGGTGGTAGTGCCACACAACACGATGGAGGGTATCCCCAATGTGAAGGTGGGACTTCGTCTCCACAACGACTGTGGGGTGGTCACTCCTACCGACACCGTCAGGGACAGATACATCTGTGGCAGGCAGGTTGGTGAGGACGAGGTCAAGTATGTTTACCCCTGTTGTTGGTTCCCTCACCACATGCCGCAGACCCAGCCTAGCAGCTATGTCCATTAGGACTTGGCCAGCTCGGTCAGTAGTGGTGCGACCGAGCCACTCTTGGTGATGGACATTGAAGTCACCCAACCCAGAGTACATTCTGTGCCCTTGCCACCTTCTGTACCTCCTCCCAGTTTTTGTTAATTCATTCATAAGATGTGGGCGTCTCTGGCCGGGCCCAGCATCTATTGCCCGTCCCCTAATTGCCCCCTTGAGAAGGTGGTGGGGGTGAGTCGCCTTCTTGAGCCGCTGCAGTCCCCGTGTGGTGTAGGTACACCCACGGCGCTGTTAGGGAGGGAGTTCCAGGATTTGGACCCCAGCCACAGTGAAGGAACGGCCGATATATTTCCAAGTCGGGATGGGTGAGGGGCTCGGAGGGGAACTTCCAGGTGGTTGGTGTTCCCCATGTGTCTGCTGCCCCTGTCCTTCTAGATGGTAGAGGTCGTGGGTTTGGGCGGCGCTGTCGAAGGAGCCTTGGTGAGTTGCTGCAGTGCATCTTGTAGATGGTACACACACTGCTGCTACTGTGCGTCGGTGGTGGAGGGAGTGAATGTTTGTGGATGGGGTGCCGATCAAGCGGGGCTGCTTTGTCCCGGATGGTGTCGAGCTTCTTGAGTGTTGTGGGAGCTGCACTCATCCAGGCAAGTGGTGAGTATCCCATCCCACTCCTGACTTGTGCCTTGTATCTAACGCACTGTGACACCCGGTCCCAGAGGGGGAACGGACAGCGTATCTAACGCACTGTGACACCCGGTCCCAGAGGGGGAAAGGACAGCGTATCTAACGCACTGTGACACCCGGTCCCAGAGGGGGAAAGGACAGTGTATCTAACGCAGTGTGACACCCGGTCCCAGAGGGGGAAAGGACAGTGTATCTAACGCACTGTGACACCCGGTCCCAGAGGGGGAAAGGACAGTGTATCTAACGCACTGTGACACCCGGTCCCAGAGGGGGGAAAGGACAGTGTATCCAACGCACTGTGACACCCGGTCCCAGAGGGGGGATAGGACAGTGTATCTAACGCACTGTGACACCCGGTCCCAGAGGGGGAAAGGACAGTGTATCTAACGCACTGTGACACCCGGTCCCAGAGGGGGAAAGGACAGTGTATCTAACGCACTGTGACACCCGGTCCCAGAGGGGGGATAGGACAGTGTATCTAACGCACTGTGACACCCGGTCCCAGAGGGGGAAAGGACAGTGTATCTAACGCACTGTGACACCCGGTCCCAGAGGGGGAAAGGACAGTGTATCTAACGCACTGTGACACCCGGTCCCAGAGGGGGAAAGGACAGTGTATCTAACGCACTGTGACACCCGGTCCCAGAGGGGGAAAGGACAGTGTATCTAACGCACTGTGACACCCGGTCCCAGAGGGGGAAAGGACAGCGTATCTAACGCACTGTGACACCCGGTCCCAGAGGGGGAAAGGACAGCGTATCTAACGCACTGTGACACCCGGTCCCAGAGGGGGAAAGGACAGTGTATCTAACGCACTGTGACACCCGGTCCCAGAGGGGGAAAGGACAGTGTATCTAACGCACTGTGACACCCGGTCCCAGAGGGGGAAAGGACAGTGTATCTAACGCACTGTGACACCCAGTCCCAGAGGGGGAAAGGACAGTGTATCTAACGCACTGTGACACCCAGTCCCAGAGGGGGAAAGGACAGTGTATCTAACGCACTGTGACACCCAGTCCCAGAGGGGGAAAGGACAGTGTATCTAACGCACTGTGACACCCGGTCCCAGAGGGGGAAAGGACAGTGTATCTAACGCACTGTGACACCCGGTTTGTTTAAGGGTGTGTCGAGTGGGAAAGGCGGGAAGCGACAGTTCACCTCAGGAAGCCTTTGTGTGGAGGTTGGCGGGTTTATCAGTCAGTGTCAAGCGCGGGTGTGGCCTCTGAGCTGTGGAGGAGGAAGTCCCAGTGAGGGGACCTCCCCAGTTTGTCGGTGTCCAGCTCCCGGAGCCGGAGACTGAGCTGGTGCTGCGTCCGGAGAAGGGGAGGAGGAGAGGGGGGGTGGGGGGTGGCGGGTGTCGGAACCATGTCCCGGACGGTCAGACGGTGCATCGTGGACGCGCTGGACGAGCTGGGCAGGGAGGATTTCGCCCGCTTCAAGGCCGACCTGCGGGAGGTGTCCCTCGGGCCCACCTTCCGGAGGATTCCCTGGGGGAAGCTGGAGGGCGCCGGGCAGCTGGACGCCGCCAAGCTGATGGTGGACTTTTACCGGGAGGTCTACGCCGGGGAGCTGACCGTGCGGGTGCTGAGGGCATGGACCAACAGGAGGTAGCCGAGGAACTGGAGAGCCAATTGGCGGCTGGTGAGGCTTGGAGGGGAGGGGAGGGGAGGGGAGGGGAGGGGGAGGGAGGTGAGGGGTTTGAGGGTTGCAGGGTGGGCTCTCCTCCCCTCGGACCCACAGCCGCAACACAAAAGGGGGAAAGCTTGCCCGGGCTGTGTGAAGACAAAAGCCGCATGTGTACAGTCTCCCATCCCCCCCCCCCTCTCCCCCACCCCCAACCTCGCCGGTCAGGAAAGTGCTACTGGGCTTTGGTCAAAGCGAAACTGCCGAGTGAGAGCAGAAACTTGCTCGTTCCTCCTGTCTCGGCACGCCAGGGTCAAAATCATTCACTTCCTGACTTCGGTACACAGCGCAGGGTCTGTGTGAGTCTGTGTGAGAGAGAGAGAGAGTGTGTCTGTGTGAGTCTGTGTGAGAGAGAGAGACTGTGTGAGTCTGTGCGAGAGAGCGACTGTGTGAGTCTGAGTGTGAGAGAGGGAGGCTGTGTAAGTCTGTGTGAGAGAGAGAGAGAGAGAGTGTGTGTGAGAGAGAGAGGCTGTGTGAGTCTGAGTGTGAGAGAGAGAGGCTGTGTGAGTCTGTGTGAGAGAGAGAGAGAGAGAGAGTGTGTGTGAGTCTGTGTGAGAGACAGAGAGTGTGTGAGTCTGTGTGAGAGAGAGAGAGGCTGTGTGAGTCTGTGTGTGTGAGAGAGAGAGGCTGTGTGAGTCTGTGTGTGAGAGAGAGAGGCTGTGTGAGTCTGTGTGTGAGAGAGAGAGGCTGTGTGAGTCTGTGTGAGAGAGAGAGAGAGAGAGGCTGTGTGAGTCTGTGTGAGGAGAGAGAGAGAGAGAGTGTGTGAGTCTGTGTGAGAGACAGTGTGTGAGTCTGTGTGAGAGAGAGAGATAGAGGCTGTGTGAGTCTGTGTGAGAGAGAGACTGTGTGAGTCTGTGTGTGTGAGAGAGAGAGACTGTGTGAGTCTGTGTGTGTGAGAGAGAGGCTGTGTGAGTCTGTGTGTGAGAGAGAGAGAGACTGTGTGAGTCTGTGTGTGTGAGAGAGAGGCTGTGTGAGTCTGTGTGTGAGAGAGAGAGGCTGTGTGAGTCTGTGTGAGAGAGAGAGAGAGAGGCTGTGTGAGTCTGTGTGTGAGAGAGAGAGGCTGTATGAGTCTGTGTGTGAGAGAGAGAGAGAGAGAGAGAGAGGCTGTGTGAGTTTGTGTGAGAGAGAGAGAGAGAGAGACCGTGTGAGTCTGTGTGAGAGAGAGAGACCGTGTGAGTCTGTGTGAGAGAGAGAGAGGCTGTGTGAGTCTGTGCGAGAGAGAGAGACTGTGTGAGAGAGAGAGAGAGAGAGAGGCTGTGTGAGTCTGTGTGAGAGAGAGAGAGAGAGAGGCTGTGTGAGTCTGTGTGTGAGAGAGAGAGAGAGAGACTGTGTGAGAGAGAGAGAGAGAGAGAGAGGCTGTGTGAGTCTGTGTGTGAGAGAGAGAGACTGTGTGAGTCTGTGTGAGAGAGAGAGGCTGTGTGAGTCTGTGTGAGAGAGAAAGAAAGAGAGGCTGTGTGAGTCTGTGTGTGAGAGAGAGAGAGAGAGGCTGTGTGAGTCTGTGTGAGAGAGATTGAGAGTGTGTGAGTCTGTGTGTGAGAGAGAGAGACTGTGTGAGTCTGTGTGAGAGAGAGAGAGAGGCTGTGTGAGTCTGTGTGTGAGAGAGAGAGTGTGTGAGTCTGTGTGAGAGAGAGAGAGAGGCTGTGTGAGTCTGTGTGAGAGAGAGAGAGACTGTGTGAGTCTGTGTGAGTCTGTGTGTGAGAGAGAGAGAGAGAGGCTGTGTGAGTCTGTGTGAGGGAGAGAGAGAGAGAGAGAGGCTGTGTGAGTCTGTGTGAGTCTGTGTGAGAGAGAGAGAGAGAGAGGCTGTGTGAGTCTGAGTGTGAGGGAGAGGCTGTGTGAGTCTGTGTGAGAGAGAGAGGCTGTGTGAGTCTGTGTGAGAGAGAGAGAGAGAGAGGCTGTGTGAGTCTGTGTGTGAGAGAGAGACTGTGTGAGTCTGTGTGTGAGAGAGAGAGTGTGTGAGTCTGTGTGAGAGAGAAAGAAAGAGGCTGTGTGAGTCTGTGTGAGAGAGAGAGGCTGTGTGAGTCTGTGTGAGAGAGAAAGAAAGAGGCTGTGTGAGTCTGTGTGAGAGAGAGAGGCTGTGTGAGTCTGTGTGAGAGAGAAAGAAAGAGGCTGTGTGAGTCTGTGTGTGAGAGAGAGGCTGTGTGAGTCTGTGTGAGAGAGAAAGAAAGAGGCTGTGTGAGTCTGTGTGTGAGAGAGAGAGAGAGAGGCTGTGTGAGTCTGTGTGAGAGAGAGAGGCTGTGTGAGTCTGTGTGTGAGAGAGAGAGGCTGTGTGAGTCTGTGTGTGAGAGAGAGAGAGAGAGGCTGTGTGAGTCTGTGTGAGAGAGAGAGAGAGAGAGGCTGTGTGAGTCTGTGTGAGAGAGAGAGTGTGTGAGTCTGTGTGAGAGAGAGAGAGAGAGAGGCTGTGTGAGTCTGTGTGAGAGAGAGAGAGAGAGAGAGTGTGTGAGTCTGTGTGTGAGAGAGAGAGAGAGAGGCTGTGTGAGTCTGTGTGAGAGAGAGAGAGAGAGAGGCTGTGTGAGTCTGTGTGAGAGAGAGAGAGAGAGAGGCTGTGTGAGTCTGTGTGAGAGAGAGAGAGAGGCTGTGTGAGTCTGTGTGTGAGAGAGAGAGAGGCTGTGTGAGTCTGTGTGTGAGAGAGAGAGAGAGAGGCTGTGTGAGAGAGAGAGAGAGAGAGGCTGTGTGAGTCTGTGTGTGAGAGAGAGAGAGAGAGGCTGTGTGAGTCTGTGTGTGAGAGAGAGAGACTGTGTGAGTCTGTGTGTGAGAGAGAGAGACTGTGTGAGTCTGAGTGTGAGGGAGAGGCTGTGTGAGTCTGTGTGAGGGAGAGAGAGAGAGAGAGAGGCTGTGTGAGTCTGTGTGAGAGAGAGAGAGACTGTGTGAGTCTGAGTGTGAGGGAGAGGCTGTGTGAGTCTGAGTGTGAGAGAGAGAGAGAGGCTGTGTGAGTCTGTGTGAGAGAGAGAGGCTGTGTGAGTCTGTGTGAGAGAGAGAGAGACTGTGTGAGTCTGTGTGTGAGAGAGAGAGAGAGAGGCTGTGTGAGTCTGTGTGAGAGAGAGAGGCTGTGTGAGTCTGAGTGTGAGAGAGAGAGAGAGACTGTGTGAGTCTGTGTGAGAGAGAGAGGCTGTGTGAGTCTGTGTGAGAGAGAGTGAGTGTGTGAGTCTGTGAGGGAGAGAGAGAGACTGTGTGAGTCTGTGTGAGAGAGAGAGAGAGAGAGAGAGGCTGTGTGAGTCTGTGAGAGAGAGAGAGTGTGTGAGTCTGTGAGGGAGAGAGAGAGACTGTGTGAGTCTGTGTTTCTGTGTGAGAGAGAGAGAGAGAGTGTGTGAGTCTGTGTGAGGGAGAGAGAGTGTGTGAGTCTGTGAGAGAGAGAGTGTGTGTGTCTGTGTGAGAGAGAGAGAGACTGTGTGAGTCTGAGTGTGAGGGAGAGGCTGTGTGAGTCTGTGTGTGAGAGAGAGAGAGAGGCTGTGTGTCTGTGTGAGAGAGAAAGAGGCTGTGTGTGTCTGTGTGAGAGAGAGAGAGAGAGAGGCTGTGTGTGTCTGTGTGAGAGAGAGAGAGAGTGTGTGTGTCTGTGTGAGAGAGAGAGAGAGTGTGTGTGTCTGTGTGAGAGAGAGAGAGAGTGTGTGTGTCTGTGTGAGAGAGAGAGAGAGTGTGTGTGTCTGTGTGAGAGAGAGAGAGAGTGTGTGTGTCTGTGTGAGAGAGAAAGAGGCTGTGTGTGTCTGTGTGAGAGAGAGAGAGAGGCTGTGTGTGTCTGTGTGAGAGAGAGAGAGTGTGTGAGTCTGTGTGTGAGAGAGAGAGAGAGAGGCTGTGTGAGTCTGTGTGAGGGAGAGAGAGAGAGAGAGAGGCTGTGTGAGTCTGTGTGAGAGAGAGAGAGGCTGTGTGAGTCTGTGTGAGAGAGAGAGAGAGAGGCTGTGTGAGTCTGAGTGTGAGGGAGAGGCTGTGTGAGTCTGTGTGTGAGAGAGAGAGAGAGGCTGTGTGAGTCTGAGTGTGAGGGAGAGGCTGTGTGAGTCTGTGTGTGAGAGAGAGAGAGAGGCTGTGTGAGTCTGTGTGAGAGAGAGAGAGACTGTGTGAGTCTGAGTGTGAGGGAGAGGCTGTGTGAGTCTGTGTGTGAGAGAGAGAGAGAGGCTGTGTGAGTCTGTGTGTGAGAGAGACTGTGAGTCTGTGTGAGAGAGAGAGGCTGTGTGAGTCTGTGTGAGAGAGAGTGAGTGTGTGAGTCTGTGAGGGAGAGAGAGAGACTGTGTGAGTCTGTGTGAGAGAGAGAGGCTGTGTGAGTCTGTGTGAGAGAGAGAGAGACTGTGTGAGTCTGTGTGTGAGAGAGAGAGAGAGAGGCTGTGTGAGTCTGTGTGAGAGAGAGAGGCTGTGTGAGTCTGAGTGTGAGAGAGAGAGAGAGACTGTGTGAGTCTGTGTGAGAGAGAGAGGCTGTGTGAGTCTGTGTGAGAGAGAGTGAGTGTGTGAGTCTGTGAGGGAGAGAGAGAGACTGTGTGAGTCTGTGTGAGAGAGAGAGAGAGAGAGAGAGGCTGTGTGAGTCTGTGAGAGAGAGAGAGTGTGTGAGTCTGTGAGGGAGAGAGAGAGACTGTGTGAGTCTGTGTTTCTGTGTGAGAGAGAGAGAGAGAGTGTGTGAGTCTGTGTGAGGGAGAGAGAGTGTGTGAGTCTGTGAGAGAGAGAGTGTGTGTGTCTGTGTGAGAGAGAGAGAGACTGTGTGAGTCTGAGTGTGAGGGAGAGGCTGTGTGAGTCTGTGTGTGAGAGAGAGAGAGAGGCTGTGTGTCTGTGTGAGAGAGAAAGAGGCTGTGTGTGTCTGTGTGAGAGAGAGAGAGAGAGAGGCTGTGTGTGTCTGTGTGAGAGAGAGAGAGAGTGTGTGTGTCTGTGTGAGAGAGAGAGAGAGTGTGTGTGTCTGTGTGAGAGAGAGAGAGAGTGTGTGTGTCTGTGTGAGAGAGAGAGAGAGTGTGTGTGTCTGTGTGAGAGAGAGAGAGAGTGTGTGTGTCTGTGTGAGAGAGAAAGAGGCTGTGTGTGTCTGTGTGAGAGAGAGAGAGAGAGGCTGTGTGTGTCTGTGTGAGAGAGAGAGAGTGTGTGAGTCTGTGTGTGAGAGAGAGAGAGAGAGGCTGTGTGAGTCTGTGTGAGGGAGAGAGAGAGAGAGAGAGGCTGTGTGAGTCTGTGTGAGAGAGAGAGAGGCTGTGTGAGTCTGTGTGAGAGAGAGAGAGAGAGGCTGTGTGAGTCTGAGTGTGAGGGAGAGGCTGTGTGAGTCTGTGTGTGAGAGAGAGAGAGAGGCTGTGTGAGTCTGAGTGTGAGGGAGAGGCTGTGTGAGTCTGTGTGTGAGAGAGAGAGAGAGGCTGTGTGAGTCTGTGTGAGAGAGAGAGAGACTGTGTGAGTCTGAGTGTGAGGGAGAGGCTGTGTGAGTCTGTGTGTGAGAGAGAGAGAGAGGCTGTGTGAGTCTGTGTGTGAGAGAGACTGTGAGTCTGTGTGAGAGAGAGAGGCTGTGTGAGTCTGTGTGAGAGAGAGTGAGTGTGTGAGTCTGTGAGGGAGAGAGAGAGACTGTGTGAGTCTGTGTGAGAGAGAGAGAGAGAGAGAGAGGCTGTGTGAGTCTGTGTGTGAGAGAGACTGTGAGTCTGTGTGAGAGAGAGAGGCTGTGTGAGTCTGTGAGAGAGAGAGAGAGTGTGTGAGTCTGTGAGGGAGAGAGAGAGACTGTGTGAGTCTGTGTGTCTGTGTGAGAGAGAGAGAGAGAGAGTGTGTGAGTCTGTGTGAGGGAGAGAGAGTGTGTGTGTCTGTGTGAGAGAGAGAGAGTGTGTGTGTCTGTGTGAGAGAGAGAGAGAGTGTGTGTGTCTGTGTGAGAGAGAGAGAGTGTGTGTGTCTGTGTGAGAGAGAGAGAGGCTGTGTGTGTCTGTGTGAGAGAGAGAGAGAGAGAGGCTGTGTGTGTCTGTGTGAGAGAGAGAGAGTGTGTGTGAGTCTGTGAGAGAGAGAGAGAGAGTGTGTGAGTCTGTGTGAGAGAGAGAGAGAGAGAGAGGCTGTGTGAGTCTGTGTGAGAGAGAGAGAGAGAGTGTGTGAGTCTGTGTGAGAGAGAGAGAGAGGCTGTGTGAGTCTGTGTGTGAGAGAGAGAGTGTGTGAGTCTGTGTGAGAGAGAGAGAGGCTGTGTGAGTCTGTGTGAGAGAGTGAGAGAGAGAGGCTGTGTGAGTCTGTGTGAGAGAGTGAGAGAGAGAGGCTGTGTGAGTCTGTGTGAGGGAGAGAGAGAGAGAGAGAGGCTGTGTGAGTCTGTGTGAGAGAGAGAGAGACTGTGTGAGTCTGAGTGTGAGGGAGAGGCTGTGTGAGTCTGTGTGTGTGAGAGAGAGAGAGGCTGTGTGAGTCTGTGTGAGAGAGAGAGGCTGTGTGAGTCTGTGTGAGAGAGAGAGGCTGTGTGAGTCTGTGTGAGAGAGAGAGAGACTGTGTGAGTCTGAGTGTGAGGGAGAGGCTGTGTGAGTCTGTGTGTGAGAGAGAGAGAGAGGCTGTGTGAGTCTGTGTGTGAGAGAGAGAGAGAGACTGTGTGAGTCTGTGTGAGAGAGAGAGGCTGTGTGAGTCTGTGTGAGAGAGAGAGAGTGTGTGAGTCTGTGAGGGAGAGAGAGAGACTGTGTGAGTCTGTGTGAGAGAGAGAGAGAGAGAGAGAGGCTGTGTGAGTCTGTGTGTGAGAGAGACTGTGTGAGTCTGTGTGAGAGAGAGAGGCTGTGTGAGTCTGTGAGAGAGAGAGAGAGTGTGTGAGTCTGTGAGGGAGAGAGAGAGACTGTGTGAGTCTGTGTTTCTGTGTGAGAGAGAGAGAGAGAGAGTGTGTGAGTCTGTGTGAGGGAGAGAGAGTGTGTGAGTCTGTGAGAGAGAGTGTGTGAGTCTGTGAGAGAGAGAGTGTGTGTGTCTGTGTGAGAGAGAGAGAGTGTGTGTGTCTGTGTGAGAGAGAGAGTGTGTGTCTGTGTGAGAGAGAGAGAGGCTGTGTGAGTCTGTGTGAGAGAGAGAGAGAGAGAGGCTGTGTGTGTCTGTGTGAGAGAGAGAGAGAGAGAGGCTGTGTGTGTCTGTGTGAGAGAGAGAGAGTGTGTGTGAGTCTGTGTGAGAGAGAGTGTGTGAGTCTGTGTGAGAGAGAGAGAGAGAGAGACTGTGTGTGTCTGTGTGAGAGAGAGAGAGAGAGACTGTGTGTGTCTGTGTGAGAGAGAGAGAGAGTGTGTGAGTCTGTGTGTGAGAGAGAGAGAGAGACTGTGTGTGTCTGTGTGAGAGAGAGAGAGAGTGTGTGAGTCTGTGTGAGAGAGAGTGTGTGAGTCTGTGTGAGAGAGAGAGAGAGAGTGTGTGTGTCTGTGTGAGAGAGAGAGAGAGACTGTGTGTGTCAGTGTGTGAGAGAGAGAGAGAGAGGCTGTGTGTGTCTGTGTGAGAGAGAGAGAGAGTGTGTGAGTCTGTGTGAGAGAGAGTGTGTGAATCTGTGTGAGAGAGAGAGAGAGAGAGAGACTGTGTGAGAGAGAGTGTGTGAGTCTGTGTGAGAGAGTGTGTGAGTCTGTGTGAGAGAGAGTGTGTGAGTCTGTGTGAGAGAGAGAGAGAGAGTGTGTGTGTCTGTGTGAGAGAGAGAGAGAGACTGTGTGTCAGTATGAGAGAGAGAGAGAGAGAGGCTGTGTGTGTCTGTGTGAGAGAGAGAGAGAGTGTGAGAGTCTGTGAGAAAGAGAGAGACTGTGTGTGTCTGTGTGAGAGAGAGAGTGTGTGAGTCTGTGTGTGTGCGAGGGAGAGAGACTGTGTGAGCCTGAGTGTGAGAGAGAGAGAGAGTGTGTGATTCTGAGTGTGAGAGAGAGAGTGTGTGAGTCTGTGTGTGAGAGAGAGGCTGTGTGAGTCTGTGTGAGAAAGAGAGAGAGAGAGAGAGTGTGTGATTCTGAGTGTGAGAGTGTGTGAGTCTGTGTGAGAGAGAGAGGCTGTGTGAGTCTGTGTGTGTGTGAGAAAGAGAGAGAGAGAGTGTGTGATTCTGAGTGTGAGAGAGTGTGTGAGTCTGTGTGAGAGAGAGAGGCTGTGTGAGTCTGTGTGAGAAAGAGAGAGAGAGAGAGAGTGTGTGATTCTGAGTGTGAGAGAGTGTGTGAGTCTGTGTGAGAGAGAGAGGCTGTGTGAGTCTGTGTGTGTGTGAGGGAGAGAGAGAGGCTGTGTGAGTCTGTGTGAGTCTGAGTGTGAGAGAGAGAGAGAGTGTGTGATTCTGAGTGTGAGAGAGAGGCTGTGTGATTCTGAGTGTGAGAGAGATAGTGTGTGAGTCTGTGTGTGAGGGAGAGAGAGATAGGCTGTGTGAACCTGAGTGTGAGAGAGAGGCTGTGTGAGTCTGTGTGTGAGGGAGAGAGAGAGGAAGAGAGGCTGTGTGAGTCTGTGTGAGAGAGAGAGAGAGAGGGAGAGAGGCTGTGTGTCTGTGTGAGAGAGAGAGAGAGAGACTGTGTGTGATTCTGAGTGTGAGAGAGAGTGTGTGAGTCTGTGTGTGAGAGAGAGAGAGAGAGGCTGTGTGAGTCTGTGTGAGAGAGAGTGTGTGAGTCTGTGTGCGTGCGAGGGAGAGAGGCTGTGTGAGTCTGTGTGTGTGTGAGAGAGAGAGAGACTGTGTGAGTCTGTGTGTGTGAGAGAGAGAGAGAGAGACTGTGTGAGCCTGAGTGTGAGAGAGTGTGTGAGTCTGTGTGTGCGCGAGGGAGAGAGGTTGTGTGAGTCTGTGTGTGAGGGAGAGAGAGAGAGAGAGAGGCTGTGTGAGTCTGTGTGAGAGAGAGAGAGACTGTGTGAGTCTGAGTGTGAGGGAGAGGCTGAGTGAGTCTGTGTGTGAGAGAGAGAGAGAGGCTGTGTGAGTCTGTGTGAGAGAGAGAGAGACTGTGTGAGTCTGTGTGAGAGAGAGAGGCTGTGTGAGTCTGTGTGAGAGAGAGACTGTGTGAGTCTGAGTGTGAGGGAGAGGCTGTGTGAGTCTGTGTGAGAGAGAGAGAGAGAGGCTGTGTGAGTCTGTGTGTGAGAGAGAGAGAGAGAGAGAGTGTGTGATTCTGAGTGTGAGGGAGAGACTGTGTGAGTCTGTGTGTGAGAGAGAGAGAGGCTGTGTGTGTCTGTGTGAGAGAGAGAGAGAGAGAGAGTGTGTGATTCTGAGTGTGAGGGAGAGACTGTGTGAGTCTGTGTGAGAGAGAGAGAGAGAGAGAGGCTGTGTGTGTCTGTGTGAGAGAGAGAGAGAGAGAGAGTGTGTGATTCTGAGTGTGAGGGAGAGACTGTGTGAGTCTGTGTGAGAGAGAGAGAGAGACTGTGTGAGTCTGTGTGAGAGAGAGAGAGACTGTGTGAGTCTGTGTGAGAGACAGAGACTGTGTGAGTCTGTGTGAGAGAGAGAGAGAGAGAGTGTGTGAGTCTGTGTGTGAGAGAGTGTGTGAGTCTGCGTGTGTGCGAGGGAGAGAAGTTGTGTGAGTCTGTGTGTGAGGGAGAGAGAGAGAGAGTGTGTGATTCTGAGTGTGAGAGAGAGTGTGTGTGAGTCTGTGTGTGTGTGAGAGAGAAAGTGTTTGAGAGAGAGAGTGTGGAGAGAGAGTGTGTGTGACAGACACTGTGTGAGAGTGTGTCTGTGTGTGTGTTTGTCAGTGAATCTGTGTGTGTCTCTGTGTGTGAGTGTGTGTGTCTGTGTCTGTCTCTGGGTGTCTGTGTGTGTGTGTGTCTCTGTGTGTGAGTGTGTGTGTGTGTGTGTCTCTGTGTGTGTGTGTGTGTGTGTGTGTTTGTCAGTGTGTGTGTGTCTCTGGGTGTGTGTGTGTGTGTGTGTGAGTGTTTTTGGAGTTTCACCGTTACTGAACATCCGATGCTGTTGATGATGTTGATTCAGGAAGTGGTGAAATTTAACTTGCTTCATTCTGGTCAAGATCAGGAAAAAGTTCCTTCAATTGAAAAGCCTCAGCCAGCACAAGGCCATCGACAGGAGGAGGCCATTCAGCCCCTTGGCCTGTTGTACAGGAACAGGAGGCCATTCAGCCCCTTGGCCTGTTATACAGGAACAGGAGGAGGCCATTCAGCCCCTCAATCTGCTGTACAGGAACAGGAGGAGGCCATTCAGCCCCTTGGCCTGTTGTACAGGAACAGGAGGAGGCCATTCAGCCCCTTGGACTGTTATACAGGAACAGGAGGAGGCCATTCAGCCCCTCGATCTGCTGTACAGGAACAGGAGGAGGCCATTCAGCCCCTTGAGCCTGTTGTACAGGAACAGGAGGCCATTCAGCCCCTCCTCGAGCCTGTCACACAGGGACAGGAGGAGGCCATTCAGCCCCTCTCGAGCCTGCTGTACAGGAACAGGAGGAGGCCATTCAGCCCCTCAAGCCGGTTACAAAGGAACAGGAGGAGGCCCATTCAGCCCCTCGTTGAGCCTGTTCCTCGGGAATGGGAGGAGAGCTGGGGGCGATAGTGGTGAGGAATACTCTGTGCGAGAACTGTCTGGCGAGCTGCAGCCCGGACATTGACTATCCCAGTCGCGAACCTGCGCACTGACCGTCTCCCTTCTCTCCGCAGCCTCCCAGGCGCCAGCCTCCCAGGCCCCAGCCTCCCAGCCCAACACGCCGGCCGGTGAGTATTACGTGAACGGGGGCCAAGCCGGAAGCTGATAGGTCGACCGGAACCGCGCCCAGAGAAGGGCAGAGCAGTAGGCCCGAGGCCTGAGGCCTGAGGCCTAGAGGCCGGGCTCTGGGTTCAGCCGCAGGAGCGAGGCCTGCGAACACCTGAGCCGACGCCTTCCGCCCCCCCCTCACCCGAGTCGGGTCCCCACCCACCACGCGCCCCTGGTCCCCAAAGCGCGAGGGGGCAGGTCCCAAGAGGGGCAATTGTCCGAGGCGAGGCGGGGTGGGGCGGGGTGGGGTGGGGGGGGAGAATAGATCCCCCGGTGGGTGCTCGCCCCGATCAGAGTCCACTGGCCGACCCACCAGTCCCCTTTCTCCAGCCGTACAAAGGGTTGGACCCTACCCCACCCAGGCCCCACCCACCCGCTCTGAAATTTGGTATTCTTGAATCTGTCCTGAAGAGGGGGAGACGGAGACCTTGGAGACCGAGGACGGAACCTCACGCGGCTTCTCCACCCCCCACCCCCCCCACCGCCCCCCCCCACGCCTCGCATGGCCGGTGGGCGGGCGGGTGGGCTCTGATGTGCCGAGTCGCGCATCGCCGCGGAGCCGCCGACAGTTAACCGCCAAACGCCGTTTCGCCTCCGAGCCCGGCGGGTTGGGGGGGTGGGGGACGACGCCTGATCATCCAGGGGCCGTCGTCGCCCCCCCGGGGAGGAATGAACCGGGGAATGGCTGTCACGTGCTTCGCCTGGTCGAGAAAGGGCCCCCTCCCCCCACCCACCCCCCCGGACGGGTACACGTGCTCGTTCTTCCTGCAGGGGGGGGGGCGCGCAGGGGGTGGGGGTCCTGCGTGTGAATCCGTGTAGCCTGTAGCACGTATAAGTGGGCCGCGCTGACAAACCTCGAGGCCGGGGTCACGTCCGGGATCTTCCCAGGAGGTTCGACCTGTTGACGCTGAACCTGTCCCTCGGTGAGGGGGGGGAGCAAGCGAACTTCGAGTGGGATTCGAGCCCAGGGCTTCGGGCTCGGAGGTGGGGAGGGGAGGGATGGGGTTAGGGGGTCCCTCGGTCCTCAGACAGTCCCCGATTCCGAGTTTGCTGGCCGAAGGGTCCCGACATTCCCTCCTCAGGACAGGGGCAAGAGTGCCAAATTTCGGAGTGGGGGGAGGGGGCAAGGGGTTGGGCAGCAGGTCGACTCTGATTGGCTGAGGTGTTCCCATGGAGAGTGCACACCAGGGAACTATTGTCCCCCCCCCAACCTCGATCATTCAACAGAGGCGCAACGCCCGGACTACGGTCCTTCCGTTGTCCGGGTCCCTGCATGAGAACCGTGCGTGACTTTGAGCACGTATAAATGGGCTACATTACCGGAGCCCGACCGGGGTCCCTAGAGCTCGGTCGCCGGAGTAACTCTCCGCGCCTGAGCGCGTTCAGGATTGCTCAGGCAAGTGCTGTCCCGTGGCCACATCTCCGTCTAATTGCCGGGGCGTTTAGGCGATCCGGGCTTTGCCGGCGCTGGGAGTTTGGCCGGGTACGTTCCCCTGACTCTGGCCCACGCTGCGAATAGCCGGAGGGGGTGCGTGCTGTCTGGTACAACCCGCCAGGCGTTTGTGGGGGGGGGTGGGGACAACCTACGTACCCTGTCTTTGCAGGCAACAGTGCCCCTGGTGGCACTCCGCACGGCAACACTCCGACCAATCAGAGTTGACTTACCGGCCAACGTCCCCTATCCCCAGGCAGGGGTTAAACTGGGGCTCCCTTGGAAGTTTGATGCGCTCGTCCCGGGTGGGAGATTAAAACATTTCGATAAGATCGTGGCTGATCTGACTGTGGCCTTAACTCCGCTTTCCTGTCCCCCTCCCCTCCCCCATAACCCTCGATCGGAAACCCCTCTCCCTTGAGTATATCCAACACCCCGGCCTCCACTGCTCTCTGAGGGGGGGAGAGAATCCCACAGACTGACCACCCTCTGAGAGAAGAAATTCCTCCTCATCTCCGTCTCCAACGGGAGACCCCTCGTTCTGAAACTGTGCCCCCCTCCTCGTTCTAGATTCCCCCCTACGAGGGGAAAACGTCCTCTCACATCCCCCCCTGTCGAGCTCCCCCACCTCAGAATTAATTCCCAGCTCTCACACCCACCTCCCCCCCAGCAGGACCAACCCTCACTTTAGCTACTCTCCTCCTTTTTATAAGTCTCCTCCTGTCTCGATAAGGTCGCCTCTCATTCTTCTAAACTCCAATGGGGGACAGGGCCCAACCTGCTCAACCTCTCCTCACAAGACAAACCCCCCTTCGTCCCAGGAATCGACCTTCTCTGAACGGCCTCCAGTGGGGGGTCTATCCCTCCTTAAGTAAGGAGACCAAAACTGTCCCCAGTGCTCCAGGTGCGGTCTCCCCAACGCCCTGTACAGTCGGAGCGAGACTTCCCGACCTTTATCCTCCATCCCCCCCTCGCAATAAAGGACAACATTTCACTTGCCTTCCCCCCAAATCACTTGCTGCATCTGCACACCAACTTTTCCTGAGATTCATGCACCAGGACGCCCAGATCCCTCCGCACCTCAGCGGTCTCTCTCCGCTTTAAATCCTGTTCCGCTTTTCTATCCTCCTGGCCAAAGCGGACACCCTCACGCGCTCCCACCTCCCGAATTTTTGCACCCCCTCCCCCTCTCTCACGTCCCCAATCTGTAACCCCTTTGTAACCTCCTCACAGCTTACTTTCCCGTCTCTCTGGGAGTTGTCAGCACATCTCGGCAGCGCGCACTCGATCCCCTTCATCCAAGTCATGGGTATATGGGTTGTAAAGAAAGGTTGAGGGCGCCCGGCGTTGGTCCCTGTGTGGTGCTCCGCACCCGGGAATAACCCATTTATACCTACTCACCGCTTACCCATTCGCTGCCCAATCCTCTACCCCTGCTAATAGGTTACCCCCCGACACCATGAGTTCTTATTTGGCGTGGCATGGCACCTTGTCAAATGCCCTTTGGGGGTGGAGGAGGAGGTGGGTAACCAAATGCACCAGGTTCAGACTCGACAGGTTCCCCATCACTGACCCTCGAGTGTTACTTTCCCGCCCCCCCCAAAGAAACCTCCTCACAAGTGATCAAATGGGAGGGCGCCCTCACATCGATGGATAGAGGCGGGGGGGGGAAAGCGGGCAGTCCGAGCGGGAGGTCGTTCGACTGCAGAGGCGGCGCAGGTTGAGCCAAAGGGAGGGGTGGTGTGGGAAACTCAGCCTCTGTCGGAGGGGACACGACTCAACAGACGTCTCTCACTCTCTCTCTCTCCCTCCATCCAATCCAAGACCCTCCAGCGCTCCACCCCGTGGACAAGTACTTCACCCGCATCGTGCAGGGCTTCAGCTCGGTGGACTGCGTCCTGGACAGCCTGATGGCCAAGGGGGTGGTCACCCCCGAGAACTACGACAGGATCCGGGCCTTGGCGACGAGGCAGGACAAGATGCGACAGCTCCTCAGCGTCATAAGGTGTCAGGGACCGGGCGCCAAGCAGCAGCTCTGGGAAGACATGCAGGAGTGGGACAAATACTTCACCGACAGCCTGATGAACGGGTGAGGGGGCCCCCTCAAACCCCACTCGAAGGACAGGAAGAGCGATCGAAAGGCCCCTCCAAACCCACACCAACCTCCCCAGGACTCATCGATCAGAATCATCAGCATCCCACACAGACTCCCCCGAATATATCCTGTCCCAAGCCCCTCTGCTTTCACTAATAAAACAAATTTTGTACTGGCCCCTGTCGACTTTATTATCGGAATGAAAGGGTAACGCAGATTGGGGAAGGACAGCGTATCTAACGCACTGTGACACCCGGTCCCAGAGGGGGAAAGGACAGTGTATCTAACGCACTGTGACACCCGGTCCCAGAGGGGGAAAGGACAGTGTATCTAACGCACTTTGACACCCGGTCCCAGAGGGGGAAAGGACAGTGTATCTAACGCACTGTGACACCCGGTCCCAGAGGGGGAAAGGACAGTGTATCTAACGCACTGTGACACCCGGTCCCAGAGGGGGAAAGGACAGGGTATCTAACGCACTGTGACATCCGGTCCCAGAGGGGGAAAGGACAGTGTATCTAACGCACTGTGACACCCGGTCCCAGAGGGGGAAAGGACAGTGTATCTAACGCACTGTGACACCCGGTCCCAGAGGGGGAAAGGACAGTGTATCTAACGCACTGTGACACCCGGTCCCAGAGGGGGGAAAGGACAGTGTATATAACGCACTGTGACACCCGGTCCCAAAGGGGGAAAGGACAGCGTATCTAACGCACTGTGACACCCGCTCCCAGAGGGGGAAAGGACAGTGTATCTAATGCACTGTGACACCCGGTCCCAGAGGGGGAAAGGACAGCGTATCTAACGCACTGTGACACCCGCTCCCAGAGGGGGAAAGGACAGTGTATATAACGCACTGTGACACCCGGTCCCAAAGGGGGAAAGGACAGCGTATCTAACGCACTGTGACACCCGGTCCCAGAGGGGGAAAGGACAGTGTATCTAACGCACTGTGACACCCGCTCCCAGAGGGGGAAAGGACAGTGTATCTAATGCACTGTGACACCCGGTCCCAGAGGGGGAAAGGACAGCGTATCTAACGCACCGTGACATCCGGACCCAGAGGGGGAAAGGACAGTGTATCTAACGCACTGTGACACCCGGTCCCAGAGGGGGATCGGACAGTGTATCTAACGCACTGTGACACCCGGTCCCAGAGGGGGAAAGGACAGTGTATCTAACGCACTGTGACACCCGGTCCAAGAGGGGGTAAGGACAGTGTATCTAACGCACTGTGACAGCCGGTCCCAGAGGGGGAAATTACAGTGTATCTAACGCACTGTGACACCCGGTCCCAGAGGGGGAAAGGACAGCGTATCTAACGCACTGTGACACCCGGTCCCAGAGGGGGAAAGGACAGCGTATCTAACGCACTGTGACACCCGGTCCCAGAGGGGGAAAGGACAGTGTATCTAACGCACTGTGAAACTTGGTCCCAGAGGGGGAAAGGACAGTGTATCTAACGCACTGTGACACCCCGTCCCAGAGGTGGAAAGGACAGTGTATCTAACGCACTGTGACACCCGGTCCCAGAGGGGGGAAAGGACAGTGTATTTAATGCACTGTGACACCCGGTCCCAGAGGGGGAAAGCACAGTGTATCTAACGCACTGTGACACCCGGTCCCAGAGGGGGAAAGGATAGCGTATCTAACGCACTGTGACACCCGGTCCCAGAGGGGGAAAGGACAGTGTATCTAATGCACTGTGACACCCAGTCCCAGAGGGGGAAAGGACAGTGTATCTAACGCACTGTGACACCCGGTCCCAGAGGGGGAAAGGACAGCGTATCTAACGCACTGTGACACCCGGTCCCAGAGGGGGAAAGGACAGCGTATCTAACGCACTGTGACACCCGGTCCCAGAGGGGGAAAGGACAGCGTATCTAACGCACTGTGACACCCGGTCCCAGAGGGGGAAAGGACAGCGTATCTAACGCACTGTGACACCCGGTCCCAGAGGGGGAAAGGACAGCGTATCTAACGCACTGTGACACCCGGTCCCAGAGGGGGAAAGGACAGCGTATCTAACGCACTGTGACACCCGGTCCCAGAGGGGGAAAGGACAGCGTATCTAACGCACTGTGACACCCGGTCCCAGAGGGGAATAGGACAGTGTATCTAACGCACTGTGACACCCGGTCCCAGAGGGGGAAAGGACAGTGTATCTAACGCACTGTGACAGCCGGTCCCAGAGGGGGAAAGGACAGTGTATCTAACGCACTGTGACAGCCGGTCCCAGAGGGGGAAATTTCAGTGTATCTAACGCACTGTGACACCCGGTCCCAGAGGGGGAAAGGACAGCGTATCTAACGCACTGTGACACCCGGTCCCAGAGGGGGAAAGGACAGCGTATCTAACGCACTGTGACACCCGGTCCCAGAGGGGGAAAGGACAGCGTATCTAACGCACTGTGACACCCGGTCCCAGAGGGGGAAAGGACAGGGTATCTAACGCACTGTGACATCCGGTCCCAGAGGGGGAAAGGACAGTGTATCTAACGCACTGTGACACCCGTTCCCAGAGGGGGATAGGACAGTGTATCTAACGCACTGTGACACCCGGTCCCAGAGGGGGAAAGGACAGTGTATCTAACGCACTGTGACACTCGGTCCCAGAGGGGGAAAGGACAGTGTATCTAACGCACTGTGACACCCGGTCCCAGAGGGGGAAAGGACAGTGTATCTAACGCACTGTGACACCCGGTCCCAGAGGGGGGAAAGGACAGTGTATCTAACGCACTGTGACACCCGGTCCCAGAGGGGGAAAGGACAGCGTATCTAACGCACTGTGACACCCGGTCCCAGAGGTGGAAAGGACAGTGTATCTAACGCACTGTGACACCCGGTCCCAGAGGGGGAAAGGACAGTGTATCTAACGCACTGTGACACCCGGTCCCAGAGGGGGGAAAGGACAGTGTATTTAACGCACTGTGACACCCGGTCCCAAAGGCGGAAAGGACAGTGTATCTAACGCACTGTGACACCCGGTCCCAGAGGGGGAAAGGACAGTGTATCTAACGCACTGTGACACCCGGTCCCAGAGGGGGAAAGGACAGTGTATCTAACGCACTGTGACACCCGGTCCCAGAGGGGGAAAGGACAGTGTATCTAACGCACTGTGACACCCGGTCCCAGAGGGGGAAAGGACAGCGTATCTAACGCACTGTGACACCCGGTCCCAGAGGGGGAAAGGACAGCGTATCTAACGCACTGTGACACCCGGTCCCAGAGGGGGAAAGGACAGCGTATCTAACGCACTGTGACACCCGGTCCCAGAGGGGGAAAGGACAGCGTATCTAACGCACTGTGACACCCGGTCCCAGAGGGGGAAAGGACAGCGTATCTAACGCACTGTGACACCCGGTGCCAGAGGGGGAAAGGACAGCGTATCTAACGCACTGTGACACCCGCTCCCAGAGGGGGAAAGGACAGCGTATCTAACGCACTGTGACACCCGGTCCCAGCGGGGGAAAGGACAGCGTATCTAACGCACTGTGACACCCGGTCCCAGAGGGGGAAAGGACAACGTATCTAACGCACTGTGACACCCGGTCCCAGAGGGGGAAAGGACAGCGTATCTAACGCACTGTGACACCCGGTCCCAGAGGGGGAAAGGACAGCGTATCTAACACACTGTGACACCCGGTCCCAGAGGGGGAAAGGACAGCGTATCTAACGCACTGTGACACCCGGTCCCAGAGGGGGAAAGGACAGTGTATCTAACGCACTGTGACACCCGGTCCCAGAGGGGGAAAGGACAGCGTCTCTAACGCACTGTGACACCCGGTCCCAGAGGGGGAAAGGACAGCGTATCTAACGCACTGTGACACCCGGTCCCAGAGGGGGAAAGGACAGTGTATCTAACGCACTGTGACACCCGGTCCCAGAGGGGGAAAGGACAGCGTATCTAACGCACTGTGACATCAGGCCCCGGATGAGATGTATCCCAGGATTTTAAGGGGCAGTGATTGCAGAGTCCCTGGACATAACCTTTCAGTCTTCCCTCCAATCAGGGGAGGTGCCGGAGGACAGGAGAATTGTAAACCTCACGCCCTCGTTCAGGGAAAGGTTGTAAGGTTAAGCCCAGAAATTGCAGGCCGGTCGGTTTAACCTCAGTGGCGGGGAAGCTTCTACAGACAATAACTTTGGATGAAGTTGACAGTCACATGGACCAATGTCGGATAATTAAGGAAAACTGGCCCGGTTTTCCTCTCGGATAATTGCGTTTAACTCAATGGGCTGGAGTTTTATTTATTGATGAGGTAACAGGGGAGGGTCGATGAGGGTAGCGCTGTAGATGTGGTATACCCGGACATTGACAGGGCTGGTGATGAGTGCCACCCAACAGACCTGTGAGCAGTGTTATAGCCCAGGGAATGTAAGGGGCAGCAGCAACATGGGTAGGGAAAATAGCTGAGTGACAGGGAACAGAGAGTAGTGGTTAATGGGTGTTTTTCAGGGAGGTTTGTTGTGGAGTTCTCCAGGGGTCAGGGTTGTGACCCTTGCTTATCCTGACACTACTGACCTAGTCCTCGGTGTAGAGGACACAGTTCCAGGGTTTGTGGATGATCCGGAACTTGGAAGAATTGTGAAGTTTCAAGGAGGAGAGTGCAGAAGTTCAAAAGGACAGAGACAAGTTGGTGTAATCGGCGGACAGGGGGCAGCTGAAGTTAAATGCGCGGAAATGTGAAATGATTAATTTTGGTAGGAAGAACATGGGGAGACAATATAAATTCAAGGGGACAATTCTAAACCGCGAGGGCAGGAGTAGGGGGACCTGGGGGTATATGTGAATAACTCATTTAAGACAGGCTGAGAGAGCGGGTAATAAAGCAGACAGTACCCTGGGGTTTATTAATAGGGGCACAGAGTACAAGAGCAAGGAGGTTATGTTGAACTTGTATAAGGCACTAGTTCAGCCTCAGCTGGAGTATTGTGTCCAGTTCTGGGCTCCGCACTTTAGGAAAGATGTGAGGGAATTGGAGAGAGAGAGAGAGAGAGAGAGAGTGCGGGAAAGATTCACGAGAATGGTTCCAGGGACGAGGAACTTCAGTTCCGTGGATCGATTGGAGAAGTTGGGACTGTT
The DNA here is from genome assembly GCF_964194155.1 of Cetorhinus maximus. Taxonomy (NCBI): domain Eukaryota; kingdom Metazoa; phylum Chordata; class Chondrichthyes; order Lamniformes; family Cetorhinidae; genus Cetorhinus; species Cetorhinus maximus. The sequence continues at coordinate 57,402 of NW_027597040.1, forward strand.
CTCCTCGGAGAAGAGAAGGTGGAGAGGAGATTTGATAGAGGTGTTCAAAATCACGAGGGGTCCTGGGGCAGAGTGGATCGGGAGAAACTGTTCCCATTGGGGGAAGGATGGAGAAGCAGAGGGACACGGATTGAAGGCGATGGGTAAAAGGAGCGACGGAGACACGAGGAGAAACTTTTTCACGCAGCGAGGGGTTAGGATCTGGAACGCGCTGCCTGAGAGTGTGGGGGAGGGAGGGTCAATCGAGGGGTTAGGATCTGGAACGCGCTTCCTGAGAGTGTGGGAGGGGGGGAGGGTCAATCGAGGGGTTAGGATCTGGAATGCGCTGCCTGAGAGTGTGGGGGAGGGAGGGTCAATCGAGGGGGTTAGGGTCTGGAACGCGCTGCCTGAGAGTGTGGGGGAGGGAGGGTCAATCGAGGGGTTGGAGGTGCGTGGGTCTGGGCGAGGGGGCCCATTTCGCGACAGCGGAGACAGACTGAGCCAGACAGGTCATGCTGCAACTTTATACGGTAGACACAGTATGTACAATTGCAGATATACAGGGTTCAAGACAGAGGTGGGGGCAAGAGTACATAGTTTACACACACGGATATCGCCCCGGGGATATCGCCGGTGGGGGGGTGGCTTCCTGTTCGCCGCTCCCCATCGCACCGCTGCGCCCCAACGCCGACGCCGCCCCACCACCATTCCCAACATCGCCACATCCCTCTCCCTCCTGGTCAATTGGAGCCGGAGGCGGGCGGGAGAGGGGTCGCGGGGGGAGGAGGCGGGAGGTAAGGCAGGAGGAGGACCAGGGAGGGGAGGGAGGAGGAGGAGGAGGAGGAGGAGGAGGGGGGGGGTGGGGGAGGGGGAGGGGTCGGCGGGGTTGGCGGGGCCGGCGCCGGCCCCGGACGCCTCGGCCTGGGGCTTGAGCTGGGCCTCAGGGGGCTTGGCGGGGTCGGGCACCACCAGGAAGACGGCGTCGGCCGGCGGGCCGCGACCCTCGTGCCAGGGCCGCTCGGCCGGGGCGGGCGGCGCCGGGTGGGGGCCGGACTCGGGAGCCCCTCCACCTCCCCCCTCCTCCACCTCCTCCTCCCGGCCCCCCGGCTCGGGGTGGGAGAGCTGGTGGCGCCGCAGTCCGGAGCGGCTGGCGAAGGGCTTGGCACAGAGGGGGCAGGCGAAGCGGCGGGGGGGCTGGGTGGTGACCCCCGGGGGAGCGGCGGGGGCGGGGGCGGGGGCGGGGCCTCCGGCGGTGGTGGTGGGCGGCGGCGGCGGAGGGTGCGCCCTCTGGTGGCGGCGCAGGGCCGCCCGGCCCTCCAGCACCGCCGGGCAAAGCGGGCAGCGCTCCTGGGCGTGGGCCCGCTCGTGCTTGCGCAGGCTGGAGGAGACCACGAAGGCCTTGTCGCAGTGGGCGCAGCGGTAGGGCCGCTCGCCGGTGTGGGTGCGCCGGTGCTTGGTGAGTGCCGCCCGCTCGGCGAAGGCCTTGCCGCAGTCCGGGCAGGGGTGGGGGCGGGCCCCCGAGTGGGCCAGCCGGTGGCGCTTGAGGTCCCAGGAGGCGGCGAAGGCCTTGCCGCACTCCGGGCAGGGGTGGGGCCGCTCGCCGGTGTGGGTGCGCCGGTGCAGGGCCAGGTCGGCCGGCTGGCGGAAGCGCTTGGGGCACCGGTCGCAGGGGTGGGGCCGCAGGCCGGCGTGGCAGCGCTGGTGGCGCCGGAAGGAGGAGGGGTCGGCGAAGAGGCGGCCGCAGGCGGCGCAGAGGTAGGGCCGCTCGCCGGAGTGGGTGCGCCGGTGGTTGTTCCAGCTGGAGCGCTGGGTGAAGCCCTTGCCGCAGTCCGGGCAGCGGTGGGGCTTCTCGGCGGCGTGGATGCGCTGGTGGCAGGCCAGCGAGGAGGAGCGGGCGAAGGCCTTGCCGCAGGCGGCGCACTGGAAGGGCCGCTCGCCGGTGTGGCGCCGCTGGTGGTTGCGCAGGTCCTTCAGCTCGGCGTAGGCCTTGCCGCAGTGGGCGCAGGCGTGGGGCCGGTGGCCGGCGTGGGCCCGCCGGTGCTTGCGGCACACCGAGGGGTCGGCGAAGCGCTTGCCGCACTCGGGGCAGGCGTAGGGCCGCTCGCCCGTGTGCTGGCGCTCGTGGACCCGCAGCTTGGCCGGCGTGGCGCAGGCCTTGCCGCAGTGGGGGCAGCGGCAGGGCCGGGCCTCCCCCACTCCTCCTCCGCCGCCGCCGCCGCCGCCGCCCCCCTCCCCCCCCTCCCCTTCCCCGGTGGCAGCGGCCGCCGCGTGGGCCTGGGCCGCGTGGACGCGCAGGCAGCGGGCGCGGGCAAAGCGCTTGTCGCACTCGGGGCAGCCGAAGGGCTTCTCGCCGGTGTGGGAGCGGGCATGGGCCTGCAGCTCGGAGGCCGTCCGGTAGGCCTTGGCGCACGTGGGGCAGGGGTAGCGGCGGGACCCCCCGCCGGGCCGGCGCGCCTCCCCCCCGGCGCTCTTTCCCTCGCCGTCGGCCTCTGCGCCGCGCTCGGCCTCCGCGCCGCGCTCGGCCTCCCCGCCGGCGTCGCTCCCCGTCGCAGCTTTGCCGCCGTCCTCCTCCTCCTTCTCCGCCGTCGCCGACTTGCCCTCGCCGCCGGCCGCCTCCCCGGTCTCCTTGCCCTTGGGCGCCGGTGCCGTGCCCCGGTGTTGGGTGCTGCGGGCGTGCGCCCTCACGCCAGCCAGCGAGGGGAAGCTCGCGCCGCACTCCGAGCAGATGTAGAGCTCCCGGCGCCGGCCTCCCCTCCCCGCCTGCCGCTTCCTCTTGCCGGGCTTGGCCGCCCCGGCCCCTTCTTCGGAAGCCATCGTCTGACGGGGTGTCCCTGCACAGAGAGAGGGGGAGGGAGGGAGAGGGAGGGAGAGAGGGAAGAGGGCGTTAGGAGGATAAAGCAGATATGCTCACCCGCCCGCGCTGGCCAGGAGAGGCCCAGGCTCGGTCCCGGGCCCATCGATCGGGCCGGATCTGGACCCCCTCTCCCTCCGCGCTGGGACCACATCCACCTCTCTCTTCCTCCGCGCTGGGACCACATCCCCCCCTCCCTCCGCGCTGGGACCACCGACCCCCCTCTCCCTCCGCGCTGGGACCACGGGACCCTCTCCCCCTCCGCGCTGGGACCACGGGACCCTCTCCCCCTCCGCGCTGGGACCACGGGCCCCTCTCCCCCTCCGCGCTGGGACCACGGGCCCCCACTCCCTCCGCGCTGGGACCACAGGCCCCAACTCCCTCCGAGCTGGGACCACGGGCCCCCACTCCCTCCGAGCTGGGACCACGGGCCCCCACTCCCTCCGCGCTGGGACCACGGGCCCCAACTCCCTCCGAGCTGGGACCACGGGCCCCCACTCCCTCCGAGCTGGGACCACGGGCCCCCCTCTGCCTCCGCGCTGGGACCACGGGCCCCCCTCTCCCTCCACACTGGGACCACGGCCCCCGCCCCTCTCCCTCCGCAGTGGGACCACGGCCCCCGCCCCCCACCCTCTCCCTCCGCACTGGGACCACATCCCTCTCTCCCTCCGCGCTGGGACCACGGGTCCCCCTCTCTCCCTCCGCACTGGGACCACGGGCCCCCCCTCTCTCCCTCCGCACTGGGACCACGGCCCCCCCCCCCACCCTCTCCCTCCGCACTGGGACCACATCCCTCTCTCCCTCCGCGCTGGGACCACAGCCCCCCTCTCCCTCCGCGCTGGGACCACACCCCTCTTCTTCCTCCGCGCTGGGACCACACCCCTCTTCTTCCTCCGCGCTGGGACCACACCCCTCTTCTTCCTCCGCGCTGGGACCACACCCCTCTTCTTCCTCCGCGCTGGGACCATATCCCCCCTCTCCCTCCGCGCTGGGACCACACCCCTCTTCTTCCTCCGCGCTGGGACCACACACCCCCACTCTGCCTCCGCGCTGGGACCACGGCCCCACCTCTCCCTCCGCGCTGGGACCACGGGACCCCCCCCCCTCTCCCTCCGCGCTGGGACCACGGGCACCCCCTCTCCCTCCGCGCTAGGACCACGGGCACCCCCTCTCTCGCTCCGCGATGGGACCACGGGCCCCCATCTCTGCCTCCGCGCTGGGACCACGGGCCCCCCCTGCCGCTCCCCGTGTGATCGGGCGGGCTCTAGGACCCTGATGTCTCCCTCTCCCTCACCCTCTGTCAGTGTCTCTCTCTCTCTTTCGCTCGGTGCCTCCGCCTCGGCCACACCGGAAAACGGAAGCTACGTCACATCCGCACTTTGGGAGGGGGGGGGTTAGGGGGGGAGAGACCCGGCTCCCGAGGAAAGGTTCCGGGGCAGAAAAGTTCCGGGAAAAAAAATGAACCCGGGAATCAGCCCCGCCCCCTCCCGTTCCGCTATACACCGCCCCCTCCCCAACCCCGCCCCCTCCCCAACCCCGCCCCCTCCCCAACCCCGCCCCCTCCCCAACCACGCCCCCTCCCCAACCCCGCCCCCTCCCCAACCCCGCCCACTCCGCAATTCCCCGCCCCCCCTCCCTCCCCCTCCCCAACTCCAACACCGGCCACAGTCCCACTCCCTGCCCATCCCACAATCCCTCCCCCTCCCCCTCCCCCTCGTCCCTCCCCCTCGTCCCTCACCCCTCCCCCTCGCCCCTCCCCCTCGTCCCTCCCCCTCTTCCCTCACCCCTCCCCCTCGTCCCTCGCCCCTCCCCCTCGTCCCTCGCCCCTCCCCCTCGTCCCTCGCCCCTCCCCTCGTCCCTCCCCCTCGTCCCTCGCCCCTCCCCCTCGTCCCTCCCCCTCGTCCCTCACCCCTCCCCCTCGCCCCTCCCCCTCGCCCCTCCCCCTCGCCCCTCCTCGTCCCTCACCCCTCCCCCTCGCCCCTCCCCCTCGTCCCTCACCCCTCCCCCTCGCCCCTCCCCCTCGCCCCTCCCCCTCGCCCCTCCCCCTCGCCCCTCCCCCTCGCCCCTCCCCCTCGCCCCTCCCCCTCGCCCCTCCCCCTCGTCCCTCACCCCTCCCCCTCGCCCCTCCCCCTCGTCCCTCGCCCCTCCCCCTCGTCCCTCGCCCCTCCCCCTCGTCCCTCCCCCTCGTCCCTCGCCCCTCCCCCTCGTCCCTCCCCCTCGTCCCTCACCCCTCCCCCTCGCCCCTCCCCCTCGCCCCTCCCCCTCGCCCCTCCCCCTCGTCCCTCACCCCTCCCCCTCGCCCCTCCCCCTCGTCCCTCACCCCTCCCCCTCGCCCCTCCCCCTCGCCCCTCCCCCTCGCCCCTCCCCCTCGCCCCTCCCTCCCCCTCGCCCCTCCCCCTCGCCCCCTCCCCCTCGCCCCTCCCCCTCGTCCCTCACCCTCCCCCCTGCCCCTCCCCCTCGTCCCTCCCCCTCCCCCTCGTCCCTCCCCTCATCCCTCGCCCCTCCCCCTCGCCCCTCACCTTCGACCCTCACCCCTCCCCCTCGTCCCTCACCCTCGTCCCTCACCCTCCCCTCTTCCCTCACCCTCGCCCCTCCCCCTCGCCCCTCCCCTCGCCCTCACCTTCGACCCTCACCCCTCCCCCTCGACCCTCACCCCTCCCCCTCGACCCTCACCCTCCCCCTCCTCCCCTCCCCCTCGCCCCTCCCCCTCGTCCCTCGCCCCTCACCCCTCCCCCTCGCCCCTCCCCTAGCGCCTCCCCCTCATCCTCACCCCTCACCCTCATCCTCGCCCCTCACACTCGTCCCTCCCCCTAGCCCCTCCCCCTCGCCCATCATCCTCGCCCCTCCTCCTCCCCCGCCCCACCCCCTCCCCTAAACCCTCCCCTCCCCCTCCCCCTCAAACCTCCTCCTCAACCCTCCCCCTCAGCCCTCCCCCTCGCTCCTCCCCCTCCCCACTCCCCCTCCCCGAACCCCCTCCGCAATCCCCTCCCCATTCCTCTGCCCCTCCCCCTTCCTGTAAGAGGGTCAGTACTGAGGGAGAGTCGCACTGTCGGAGGGTCAGTACTGAGGGAGCGACGCACTGTCGGAGGGTCAGTACTGAGGGAGCGCCGCACTGTCGGAGGGTCAGTACTGAGGGAGAGCCGCACTGTCGGAGGGTCAGTACTGAGGGAGCGCCGCACTGTCGGAGGGTCAGTACTGAGGGAGCGCCGCACTGTCGGAGGGTCAGTACTGAGGGAGCGCCGCACTGTCGGAGGGTCAGTACTGAGGGAGAGCCGCACTGTCGGAGGGTCAGTACTGAGGGAGCGCCGCACTGTCGGAGGGTCAGTACTGAGGGAGCGCCGCACTGTCGGAGGGTCAGTACTGAGGGAGAGCCGCACTGTCGGAGGGTCAGTGCTGAGGGAGAGCCGCACTGTCGGAGGGTCAGTACTGAGGGAGCGCCGCACTGTCGGAGGGTCAGTACTGAGGGAGAGTCGCACTGTCGGAGGGTCAGTGCTGAGGGAGAGCCGCGCTGTCGGAGGGTCAGTGCTGAGGGAACGCCGCACTGTCGGAGGGTCAGTACTGAGGGAGCGCCGCACTGTCGGAGGGTCAGTACTGAGGGAGCGCCGCACTGTCGGAGGGTCAGTACTGAGGGAGAGCCGCACTGTCGGAGGGTCAGTACTGAGGGAGCGCCGCACTGTCGGAGGGTCAGTACTGAGGGAGCGCCGCACTGTCGGAGGGTCAGTACTGAGGGAGAGCCGCACTGTCGGAGGGTCAGTGCTGAGGGAGAGCCGCACTGTCGGAGGGTCAGTACTGAGGGAGCGCCGCACTGTCGGAGAGTCAGTGCTGAGGGAGAGCCGCACTGTCGGAGGGTCAGTACTGAGGGAGCGCCGCACTGTCGGAGGGTCAGTACTGAGGGAGCGCCGCACTGTCGGAGAGTCAGTGCTGAGGGAGAGCCGCACTGTCGGAGGGTCAGTACTGAGGGAGCGCCGCACTGTCGGAGGGTCAGTACTGAGGGAGCACCGCACTGTCGGAGGGTCAGTACTGAGGGAGTGCCGCGCTGTCGGAGGGTCAGTGCTGAGGGAGCGCCGCACTGTCGGAGGGTCAGTACTGAGGGAGAGCCGCACTGTCGGAGGGTCAGTACTGAGGGAGAGCCGCACTGTCGGAGGGTCAGTACTGAGGTAGCGCCGCACTGTCGGAGGGTCAGTGCTGAGGGAGAGCCGCACTGTGGGAGGGTCAGTAATGAGGGAGCGCCTCAATGTCGGAGGGTCAGTGCTGAGGGAGAGCCGCACTGTCGGAGGGTCAGTGCTGAGGGAGAGCCGCACTGTCGGAGGGTCAGTGCTGAGGGAGAGCCGCACTGTCGGAGGCTCATTACTGAGGGAACGCCGCACTGTCGGAGGGTCAGTACTGAGGGAGAGCCGCACTGTCGGAGGGTCAGTGCTGAGGGAGCGCCGCACTGTCGGAGGGTCAGTACTGAGGGAGGGCCGCACTGTCGGAGGGTCAGTACTGAGGGAGAGCCGCACTGTCGGAGGGTGAGTGCTGAGGGAGTGCCGCACTGTCGGAGGGTCAGTGCTGAGGGAGTGCCGCACTGTCGGAGGGTCAGTGCTGAGGGAGTGCTGCACTGTCGGAGGGTCAGTACTGAGGGAGAGCCGCACTGTCGGAGGGTCGGTACTGAGGGAGTGCTGCACTGTCGGAGGGTCAGTACTGAGGGAGAGCCGCACTGTTGGAGGGTCAGTGCTGAGGGAGAGCCGCACTGTCGGAGGGTCAGTACTGAGGGAGAGCCGCACTGTCGGAGGGTCAGTACTGAGGGAGTGCTGCACTGTCGGAGGGTCAGTACTGAGGGAGAGCCGCACTGTTGGAGGGTCAGTGCTGAGGGAGAGCCGCACTGTCGGAGGGTCAGTGCTGAGGGAGAGCCGCACTGTCGGAGGGTCAGTACTGAGGAGGGCTGCACTGTCGGAGGGTCAGTGCTGAGGGAGAGCCGCACGGTCGGAGGGTCAGTGCTGAGGGAGCGCCGCACTGTCGGAGGGTCAGTGCTGAGGGAGAGCCGCACGGTCGGAGGGTCAGTACTGAGGGAGATTCGCACTGTCGGAGGGTCAGTACTGAGGAGGGGTACAGGAGCTGCTCCTCCTTGAGAACCACAGTGAAGGGCACCATCGGGCTCAGTGTCTACATGTTCGGAGCAGGAGTAGGCCATTCGGCCCCTCTAGGCTGCCCTGTCATTCTATAAGAGTGCGCCGCATCTCTTGGTGTTTTGATTTCCACATCCCCACCGAACCCCAATAACCTCCGATCCCCTCCGCCTCACAGGAATCTATCTCCCTCCGCCTCAAAACCACTCAACGCCCCCCTTCCTCCCTCAGCGCCTTCTGAGGCAGAGACTTCCAAAGTCCCTCAGCCCCCTGAGAGAAAACATTTCCCCTCATCTCCATCCCGAGAGGGGCGACCCCCCTAATTGTAAAACATCGCCCCCTCTCCCTCTCTCGTTCCGGACTCACCCGCAAGAGGAAACATCCTTTCCCACGTCCACCTTGTCCAGGCCAGTTCAGGATCTTGTAAACTTCAATCAAATCACCCCCTCCTCACTCTCCTCAACTCCAGTGGGTACAACCCAAGTCTGTCCAACCCTTTCCTCGTCGGACAACCCCCTCCATTGCGGGTATCGATCGAGTAAAACCTCCTCTGAACCGTCTCCGACGCATTGACATCCGCCCTTAAATAAGGAGACCAGAACTGCACAGAGTATTCGAGGTGTAATCTCACCAACGCCCTGTATAGCCGAAGCCTCACCTCCTCCCTTTCATGTTCAGTCCCTCTCGCAATAAAGGACAGTGTCCCATTAGCCTCCTGCATGTGCCTGCAGGCTAAGTTTTAGTGACTCTTTGCCCACTCACTCACTCAACCCATCTCTATCCCCCTTCATGTCCTCCTCCCGACACACTTTCCCACCTATCTTTGCGTCGTCTGCAAATTTAGCCACCGTGCCTTTGCTCCCCTTCACCTGAGTCCTCGATAATATGTTGTTGAAAGCTCAGGTCCCAGCAGATGGCCCCCGCGCGCCTCGGCTTCTCACACCCTGCCAATCGGAAAAAGACCCATTTATACGTGCTCTCCGCTTTCAGCCAGACTGCCAGGTCTCTGTCCGTGCGAATGTGTTACCCCCCCACCCCCACCACGCCATGAGACTTCTCTTGGCTCAAAGTGAGTTTCTGTTGCCTGGGCCAGTCTGCGGGGAAAGGGGGTGCACGGGGTGGGGAATCTCTTCAATATTCTCTCTCTCTCTCTCTTGCTTTCTCTCTCTCTTGCTCTCTCTCTCTCTTGCTCTCTCTCTCTCTTGCTCTCTCTCTCTTGCTCTGACTCTCTCGCTCTCTCACTCGCTCTCTCTCTCGCTCTCTCACGCTCGCTCTCTCTCTTACTCTCTCTCGCTCTCTCTCACTTTCTCGCTCTCTCTCACTTTCTCACTCTCGCTCTCTTGCTCTCTCTCGCTCTCTCTCTCGCTCTCTCACCCTTGCTCTCTCTCTTACTCTCTCTCGCTCTCTCTCACTTTCTCTCTCTCTCGCTCTCTCACCCTCGCTCTCTCTCTTACTCTCTCTCGCTCAATTTCACTCTCTCGCTCTCACTCACTCTCTCTCTCGCTCTATCGCTCTCTCTCTCGCACTCTCTCTCTCACACACTCTCACTCTCGCACTCCCTCACTCTCTCTCGCTCTCTCACTTTCTCACTCTCGCTCTCTTGCTCTCTCTCTCGCTCTCTTATCTTCGCTCTCTCTCTTACTCTCTCTCGCTCACTCTCACTCTCTCGCTCTCACTCACTCTCTCTCTCGCTCTATCGCTCTCTCTCTCGCACTCTCTCTCTCGCACGCTCTCACTCTCACACTCCCTCACTCTCGCTCTCTCTCACTCTCGCTCTCTCTCTCTCTCGCACTCTCTCACTCTCGCACTCTCTCACTCTCGCACTCTCTCAATCTCTCCCCCTCTCCCTCTCGTTCTCTCACTCACTCTCTCTCTCGCTCTATCGCTCTCTCTCTCGCACTCTCTCTCTCACACACTCTCACTCTCGCACTCCCTCACTCTCTCTCGCTCACTCTCACTCTCTCGCTCTCACTCACTCTCTCTCTCGCTCTATCGCTCTCTCTCTCGCACTCTCTCTCTCGCACACTCTCACTCTCGCACTCTCTCACTCTCGCACTCTCTCAATCTCTCCCACTCTCCCTCTCGTTCTCGCACTCTCTCTCTCTCTCTCGCTCTTTCTCGCTCTCTCACTTTCTCACTCTTGCTTTCTTGCTCTCTGTCTCCCGCTCGCTCTCGCTTTCACTCTGACTCTCTCTCTCTCTCACTCATTCTCTCACTCTCTCTCGCTCTCACTCTCTCTCGCTCTATTGCTCTCTCTCTCGCGCCCTCTCACTCTCTCTCGCTCTCTTGCACTCTCTCACTCTCTCTCTCGCTTTCTCTCTCTCGTTCTCTCTCGCTTTCTCTCTCTCGCTCTCTCTCTCACGCGGCCTCGCTCTCTCTCCCCCTCCCTCTCTCTTGGGGAGATCAGATGGAGGAGGAACACTCGGCTGGAGGTGTTCGAGGGCGGGTGCGACCCGGACTCTGAGGACAGGCGTAGGGCAGCCACTTTGAGCAGGCTCCTTAAGGATCCATGGAGAGTGGGCCCGGACCTTGGCGGGCCACCCTCGGTCTGGAGGTGCCCGTGAGGGAGAGGGCCTGGGCCGGAGAGTCCTGCACAGCGGCGGGGTGCACCCTCTGGGATCTCTCCGCCAGATCTCCATATATCCCCTGCCCAGCGCTGGGGCACCCGGCAGTCGGCGCTGCCTGACGGGTGACTCCAGAGCCACCCCGTGTTCAGGCGAATGAAGTATCCTTTCCACTTCCCTCCTGCCACAGGATGCACATCCGACTCTGAGGTGGGAGCTGGGTGTCGGAGGGTGGGGCGGTGGTGGGAGGGGTGCTGAACACCGCCGAGGCACCGAAGGTGGTGTGGGGCTTCGGAGCGAGGGCGCGGCAAGCTCGGAGGCTCCCGCCTCCTCTGAGGCGAGCAGTGGGACGACTGGACAATCGGATGAGGGTCTGGGCGCTGATCCAGACGATGGGTGGGAATGCGCGGTGGGCAGTCCTGAGCGGGACTGTGGCAGAGTCGGCCACCGCCACTTCATTCGGGCTATTGGTGCTACCACAACACACGCTGACACAAGACTGTAGAGGCGTAGGCAGCGACCATCTCCAACAACAGAGAATACAACCATCAGCCCCTTGACATTCAATGGCATTACCATCACTGAATCCCCCACTATCAACATCCTGGTGGTTACCATTGACCAGAAACTGAACTGGACCCAGCCTGACAAATACTGTGGCTACAAGAGCAGGTCAGAGGCTGGGAATCCTGCGGAGAGTAACTCACCTCCTGGCTCCCCAAAGCCTGTCCACCATCGACAAGACACAAGTCAGGAGTGGGATGGGATATTCCCCACTTGCCTGGATGAGTGCGGCTCCCACAAAACTCAAGAAGCTCGACACCATCCAGGACAAAGCAGCCCCGCTTGATCGGCACCCCATCCATAAACATTCACTCCCTCCACCACCAACGCACAGGGGCAGCAGTGTGTGTACCATCTACAAGATGCACTGCAGCAACTACACCAAGGCTCCTTCGACAGCGCCGCCCAAACCCACGACCTCTACCATCTAGTAGGACAAGGGCAGCAGACACATGGGGACACCACCACCTGGAAGTTCCCCTCCGAGCCACTGACCATCCGGACTTGGGAATATATCGGCCGTTCATTCACTGTCGCTGGGTCAAAACCCTGGTACTCCCTCCCTAACAGCGCCGTGGGTGTACCTACACCACAGATACTCTGTATCTACCCCCGAGCTGTACCTGTCCTGGGAGTGTTTGATGGGGACAGTGTAGAGGGAGATTTACTCTGTATCTAACCCCGTGTTGTACCTGTCCTGGGAGTGTTTGATGGGGACGGTGAAGATGGAGCTTTACTCTGTATCTAACCCCGTGCTGTACCTGTCCTGGGAGTGTTTGATAGGGACAGAAAAGAGGGAGCTTTACTCTGTATCTAACCCCGTGCTGTACCTGCCCTGGGAGTGTTTGATTGGGACAGTGTAGAGGGAGCTTTACTCTGTATCTATCCCCGTTCTGTACCTGTCCTGGGAATGTTTGATCGGGACAGTGTAGAGGGAGCTTTACCCTGTATCTAACACCGCGCTGTCCCTGCCCTGGGAGTGTTTGATGGGGACAGTGTCGAGGGGGCTGTACTCTGTATCTAACCCCGTGCTGTACCTGTCCTTGGAGTGTTTGATGGGGACGGGGTAGAGGGAGCTTTACTCTATATCTAACTCCGTGCTATACCTGTCCTGGGAGTGTTTGATGGGGACAGTGTAGAGGGACCTTTAATCTGTATCTAACCCCGTGCTATACCTGCCGTGGGAGTGTTTGATGGGGACAGTGTAGAGGGAGCTTTAATCTGTATCTAACCCCGTGCTGTACCTGTCCTGGGAGTGTTTGATGGGGACGGTGTAGAGGCAGCTTTACTCTGTATCTAACCCCGTGCTGTACCTGTCCTGGGAGTGTTTGATGGGGACGGTGTAGAGGGAGATTTGCTCTGTATCTAACCCCGGTCTGTACCTGTCCTGGGAGTGTTTGATGGGGACGGTGTAGAGGAATCTTTAGTCTGTATCTAACCCCATGCTGTACATCTCCTGGGAGTGTTTGATGGGGACAGAGTAGAGGGAGCTTTAATCTGTATCTAACCCCGTGCTGTACCTGTCCTGGGAGTGTTTGATGGGGAAAGTGTAGAGGGAGCTTTACTCTGTATTTAACCCCGTGCTGTACCTGTCCTGGGAGTGTTTGATGGGGTCTGTGTAGAGGGAGCTTTACTCTGTATCTAACCCCGCGCTGTACCTGTCCTGGGAGTGTTTGATGGGGACAGTGTAGAGGGAGATTTACTCTGTATTTAACCCCGTGCTGTACCTGTCCTGGGAGTGTTTGATGGGGTCTGTGTAGAGGGAGCTTTACTCTGTATCTAACCCCGTGCTGTACCTGTCCTGTGATTGTTTGATGGGGATAATATTGAGGAAGCTTTACTCTGTATCTAAACCCGTGCTTTACCTAAACCCGTGCTGTACCTGCCCTGGGAGTGTTTAATGGGGACATTGTAGAGGGAGATTTACACTGTATCTATCCCCATGCTGTACCTGTCCTGGGAGTGTTTGATGGGGACAGTGTAGAGGGAGATGTACTCTGTATCTAACCTCGTTTTTTCCCTGCGCTTTGAGTATTTTCTTGGGACAGTGTATAGGGAGATTTGCTCTGTATCTAACCCCGGGCTGTACCTGTCCTGGGAGTGTTTGGTGGGGACGGTGTAGAGGGAGCTTTACTCTGTATCTAACCCCGTGCTGTACCTGTCCTGGGATTGTATGATGGGGACGGTGTAGAGGGAGCTTTACTCTGTATCTAACCCTGTGCTGTACCTGTCCTGGGAGTGTTTGATGGGGACAGTCTAGAGGGAGCTTTACTCTGTATCTAACTCCGTGCTGTACCTTTCCTGGGAGTGTTTGATGGGGACAGTACAGAAGTAGATTTACTCTGTATCTAACCCTGTGCTGTCCCTGCCCTGGGAGTGTTTGATGGGGACGGTGTAGAGGGAGCTTTACTCTGTAACTAACCCCGTGCTGCACCTGTCCTGGGAGTGTTTGATGGGGACGGTGTAGAGGGAGCTTTACTCTGTATCTTTCTCCGTGCTGTACCTGGCCTGGTAGGGTTTGATGGGGACGGTGTAGAGGGAGATTTACTCTGTATCCAACCCCGGGCTGTACCTGTCCTGGGAGTGTTCGATGGGGACGGTGTAGAGGGAGCTTTACAATGTATCTAACCCCGTGCTGTACCTGTCTTGGGAGAGTTTGATGTGGACGGTATAGAGGGAGCTTTACTCTGTATCTAACCCCGTGTTGTACCTGTCCTGGGAGTGGTTGATGGGGACAATGTCGAGGGAGATTTAATCTGTATCTAACCTCGTGCTGTACCTGTCCTGGGAGTGTTTCATGGGGACAGTGTCAATTAGCTTTACTCTGTATCTAACCCCGTGCTGTACATGTCATGGGAGTGTTTGATGGTGACAGTGTAGAGGGAGCTTTATTCTGTATCTAACCCCGTGCTGTACCTGTCCTGGGAGTGTTTGATGGTGACAGTGTAGAGGGAGCTTTACTCTGTATCTAACCCCGTGCTGTACCTGTCCTGGGAGTGTTTGATGGGGACATTGTAGAGGGAGCTTTACTCTGTATCTAACCCCATGATGTACCTGTCCTGGGAGTGTTTGATGGGGACGGTGTAGAGGGAACTTTACTCTGTATCTTACCCCGTGCTGTACCTGTCCTGGGAGTGTTTGATGGGGAAAGTGTAGAGGGAGCTTTACTCTGTATCTATCCCCATGCTGTACCTGTCCTGGGAGTGTTTGATGGGGACAGTCTAGAGGGAGCTTTACTCTGTATCTAACCCCGTGCTGTATCTGTCCTGGGAGTGTTTGATGGGGACGGTGGTGAGGGAGATTTACTCTGTATCTAACCCCGTGCTGTACCTGTCTTGGGAGACTTTGATGGGGACGGTGCAGAGGGAGCTTTACTCTGTATCTGACCCCGCGCTGTACCTTCCTGGGAGTGTTTGATGGGGACAATGTCGAGGGAGATTTACTCTGTATCTAACCTCGTGCTGTACCTGTCCTGGGAGTGTTTGATGGGGACAGTGTCAATTAGCTTTACTCTGTATCTTACCCTGTGCTGTACCTGTCCTGGGAGTGTTTGATGGGGAGAGTGTAGAGGGTGATTTACTCTGTATCTTACCCCGTGCTGTACCTGTCCTGGGAGTGTTTGATGGGGACGGTGTAGAGGGAGCTTTACTCTGTATCTAACCCCGTGCTGTACCTGTCCTGGGAGTGTTTGATGGGGACAGTGTAGAGGGAGCTTTACTCTGTATCTAACCCCGTGCTGTACCTGTCCTGGGAGTGTTTGATAGGGACAGTATAGAGGGAGATATACTCTGTATCTAACCCCGTGCTGTACCTGTCCTGGGAGTGTTTGATGGGGACAGTGTAGAGGGAGCTTCACTCTGTATCTAACCACATGCTGTACGTGTCCTGGGAGTGTTTGATTTGGACAGTGTAGAGGGAGCTTTACTCTGTATCTAACCCCGTGCTGTACCTGTCCTGGGAGTGTTTGATGGGGACAGTGTAGATGGAGCTTTATTCTGTATTTAACCCCGTGCTGTACCTTTCCTGGGAGTGTTTGATGGGGACGTTGTAGATGGAGCTTTACTCTGTATCTAACGCCGTACTGTACCTGTCCTTGAAGTGTTTGACGGGGACAGAGTAGAGGGAGCTTTACTCTGTATCTAACCCAGTGCTGTACCTGTCCTGGGAGTGTTTGATGGGGACATTGTAGAGGGAGATTGACTCTGTATCTTTACCCATGCTGTCCCTGCCCTGGGAGTGTTTGATGGGGACGGTGTAGAAGGAGCTTTACAATGTATCTAACCCATGCTGTTCCTGTCCTGGGAGTGTTTGATGGGGAAAGTGTAGAGGGAGATTTACTCTGTATCTAACCCCGTGCTGTACCTGTCCTGGGAGTTTTTGATGGGGTCTGTGTAGAGGGAGCTTCACTCTGTATCTAACCCCGTGCTGTACCTGTCCTGTGATTGTTTGATGGGGATAATGTAGAGGGAGCTTTACTCTGTATCTAAACCCGTGCTGTACCTAAACCCGTGCTGAACCTGCCCTGGGAGTGTTTGATGGGGACGGTGTAGATGGAGCTTTACTCTGTATCTAAACCCAAACTTTCCCTGCCCTGGCAGTTTTTGATGGGGACGGTGTAGAGGGAGCATTACTCTGTATCTAAACCTGTGCTGTACCTTTACTGGGAGTGTTTGATGGGGACAGTGTAGATGGAGCTTTACTCTGTATCTAAACCCGTGCTCTACCTGTCCTGGGAGTGTTTGATGGGGACAGTGTACAGGAAGATTTACTCTGTATCTAATCCTGTTCTGTACCTGTCTTGGGAGTGTTTGTTAGGGACGGTGTAGAGGGAGCTTTACTCTATATCTAACCCTGTGTTGTCCCTGTCTTGGGAGTGTTTGATGAAGACAGTGTAGAGGGATTTTTACTCTGTATTTAACCCCATGCTGTACCTGTACTGGGAGTGTTTGATGGGGACGGTGTAGATGGAGCTTTACTCAGTATCTAACCCCGTACTGTATCTGTCCTGGGAGTGTTTGATGTAGACAGAGTAGAGGGAGCTTTACTCTCTATCTAAACCCGTGCTTTACCTAAACCCGTGCTGTACCTGCCCTGGGAGTGTTTGATGGGGACATTGTAGAGGGAGATTTACTCTCTATCTATCCCCATGCTGTACCTGTCCTGGGAGTGTTCGATGGGGACAGTGGAGAGGGAGCTTTACTCTGTATCTAACCCCCTGCTACACCTGTCCTGGGACCGTTTGATATTGACGGTGTAGAGGGAGCTTTGCTCTGTATCTAACCCCGTGCTGTACCTGTCCTTGGTGTGTTTGATGGGGATAATGTAGAGGGAGCCTGACTCTGTATCTAAACCCGTGCTTTAACTAAACCCGTGCAGCACCTGCCCTGGGAGTGTTTGATGGGGACAGTGTAGGGGGAGCTTTACTCTGTATCTAACCCCCTGCTACACCTATCCTGGGAATGTTTGATATTGACGGTGTAGAAGGAGCTTTACTCTGAATCTAACACGGATTGTACCTGTCCTGGGAGTGTTTGATGGGGACGGTGTAGAGGGAACTTTCCAATGTATCTAAGCCCATGCTGTACCTGTCCTGGGAGTGTTTGATGAGGACAGTGTAGAGGGAGCTTTACTCTGTATTTAACCCCGCGCTGTACCTGTCCTGGGAGTGTATGATGGGGACGGTGTAGAGAGAGCTTTACTCTGTGTCTAACCTCGTTTTTTCCCTGCGCAGGGAGTGTTTTATTGGGACAGTGTAGCGGGAGCTTTACTCTGTATCTAACCCTGTGCTGTCCCTGTCCTTGGAAGTGTTTGATGGTGACAGTGTAGAGGGAGATTTACACTGTATCTAACCCCGTGCTATACCTGCACTGGGAGTGTTTGATGGGGACAGTGCAGAGGGAGATTTACTCTGTATTTAACCACGCTCTGTACCTGTCCTGGGAGTGTTTGATGGCGACAGTGTAGAGGGAGCTTTACTCTGTATCTAACCCCGTGCCGTACATGTCCTGGGAGTTTTTGATGGGAACACAGTAGAGGGAGCTTTACAATATATCTATTTCTGTGCTACACCTGTCCTGGGAGTGTTTGATGGGGACAGTGTAGATGGAGCTTTACTCTTTATCTAACCCGTGCTGTACCTTTCCTGGGAGTGTTTGATGGGGACAGTGTCGAGGGAGCTTTACTCTGTATCTAACCCCGTGCTGTACCTTTGCTGGGAGAGTTTGATGGGGTCAGTGTAGAGGGAACTTTACTCTGTACGTAAACCCGTGCAGTACCTGTCCTGGGAGTGTTTGATGAGGAAAGTGGAGTTGGAGCATTACTCTGTACCTAACCCCGTGCTGTACCTTTCCTGGGAGTGTTTGATTTGGACGGTGTAGAGGGAGCTTTACTCTGTATCTTACCTCGTGATGTACCTGTCCTGGGAGTGTTTGATGGGGACAGTGGAGAGGGAGCTTTACTCTATACCTAACCCCGTGCTGTACCTGCCCTGGGAGTGTTTGATGGGGACAGTGTAGAGGGAGATTTACTCTGTATCTAACCCCATGCTGTAACTGTCCTTTGAGTGTTTGATGGGGACGGTGTGGGTTGAGATTTACTCTGTATCTAACCCCGTGCTGTACCTGTCCTGGGAGTGTTTGATGGGGACAGTGTCAATTAGCTTTACTCTGTATCTAACCCGTGCTGTACTTGTCCTGTGAGTGTTTGATGGGGAGTGTGAAGAGGGAGCTTTACTCTGTATCTAACCCCGTGCTGTACATGTCCTGGGAGTGTTTGATGGGGACAATGTAGAGGGAGCATTACTCTATACCTAACCCCGTGCTATACCTGCCCTGGGAGTGTTTGATGGGGACAGTGTAGGGGGAGCTTTACTCTGTATCTAACCCCCTGCTACACCTATCCTGGGAATGTTTGATATTGACGGTGTAGAAGGAGCTTTACTCTGAATCTAACACGGATTGTACCTGTCCTGGGAGTGTTTGATGGGGACGGTGTAGAGGGAACTTTCCAATGTATCTAAGCCCATGCTGTACCTGTCCTGGGAGTGTTTGATGAGGACAGTGTAGATGGAGCTTTACTCTGTATTTAACCCCGCGCTGTACCTGTCCTGGGAGTGTATGATGGGGACGGTGTAGAGAGAGCTTTACTCTGTGTCTAACCTCGTTTTTTCCCTGCGCAGGGAGTGTTTTATTGGGACAGTGTAGCGGGAGCTTTACTCTGTATCTTACTCCGTGCTGTACCAGTCCTGGGAGTGTTTGATGGGGACAGTGCAGAGGGAGATTTACTCTGTATCTAACCCTGTGCTGTCCCTGTCCTTGGAAGTGTTTGATGGTGACAGTGTAGAGGGAGATTTACACTGTATCTAACCCCTTGCTATACCTGCACTGGGAGTGTTTGATGGGGACAGTGCAGAGGGAGATTTACTCTGTATTTAACCACGCTCTGTACCTGTCCTGGGAGTGTTTGATGGCGACAGTGTAGAGGGAGCTTTACTCTGTATCTAACCCCATGCCGTACATGTCCTGGGAGTTTTTGATGGGAACACAGTAGAGGGAGCTTTACAATATATCTATTTCTGTGCTACACCTGTCCTGGGAGTGTTTGATGGGGACAGTGTAGATGGAGCTTTACTCTTTATCTAACCCGTGCTGTACCTTTCCTGGGAGTGTTTGATGGGGACAGTGTCGAGGGAGCTTTACTCTGTATCTAACCCCGTGCTGTACCTTTGCTGGGAGAGTTTGATGGGGTCAGTGTAGAGGGAACTTTACTCTGTACGTAAACCCGTGCAGTACCTGTCCTGGGAGTGTTTGATGAGGAAAGTGGAGATGGAGCATTACTCTGTACCTAACCCCGTGCTGTACCTTTCCTGGGAGTGTTTGATTTGGACGGTGTAGAGGGAGCTTTACTCTGTATCTTACCTCGTGATGTACCTGTCCTGGGAGTGTTTGATGGGGACAGTGGAGAGGGAGCTTTACTCTATACCTAACCCCGTGCTGTACCTGCCCTGGGAGTGTTTGATGGGGACAGTGTAGAGGGAGATTTACTCTGTATCTAACCCCATGCTGTAACTGTCCTTTGAGTGTTTGATGGGGACGGTGTGGGTTGAGATTTACTCTGTATCTAACCCCGTGCTGTACCTGTCCTGGGAGTGTTTGATGGGGACAGTGTCAATTAGCTTTACTCTGTATCTAACCCGTGCTGTACTTGTCCTGTGAGTGTTTGATGGGGAGTGTGAAGAGGGAGCTTTACTCTGTATCTAACCCCGTGCTGTACATGTCCTGGGAGTGTTTGATGGGGACAATGTAGAGGGAGCATTACTCTATACCTAACCCCGTGCTATACCTGCCCTGGGAGTGTTTGGTGGGGACGGTGTAGAGGGAGCTTTACTCTGTATCTAACCCCGTGCTGTACCTGTCCTGGGAGTGTTTGATGGGGATAATGTAGAGGGCACTTTACTCTGTATCTAAATCCGTCCTTTACCTAAACCGTGCTGTACCTGTCCTGGCAGTGTTTGATGTGGATAGTGTAAAGGGAGCTTTACTCTGTATCTAACCCCGTGCTTTACCAAATCCTGTGCGGCACCTACCCTGGGAGTGTTTGATGTGGACATTGTAGAGGGAAATTTATTCTGTATCTAAACCCATGCTGTACCTTTCCTGCGGGTGTTTGATGGGGACAGAGTAGAGGGAGCTTTACTCTGTTTCTAACCCCATGCTGTCCCTGCCCTGGGAGTGTTTGATGGGGACACTTTAGAGGGAGCTTTACTCTCTATCTATGCCTGTGCTGTACCTCTCCTTGGAGTGTTTGATGAGGACGGTGTAGATGGAGCTTTACTCTGTATCTAACCCCGTGTTCTACCTGTCCTGGGAGTGTTTGATGGGGACAGTGTAGAGGGAGCTTTACTCTGTATCTAACCCCATGCTGTACCTGTCCTGGGAGTGTTTGATGGGGACAGTGTAGAGGGAGCTTCATTCTGTATCTAACCACGTGCTGTACTTGTCCTTTGTGTGTTTGATGGGGTCTGTGTAGAGGGAGCTTCACTCTGTATCTAACCCAGTGCTGTACCTGTCCTGGGAGTGTTTGATGGGGCCATTGTAAAGGGAGATTTACTCTGTTTCTTTCCCCATGCTGTACCATTCCTGGGAGTGTTTGATGGGGTCGGTGTAGAGGGAGCTTTACTCTGTATCTAACCCGGAGCTGTACCTGTCCCGGGAGTGTTTGATGGGGACGGTGTGGAGGTAGGTTTACAATGTATCTAACCCCGTGCTGTACTTGTCTTGGGGGTGTTTGTTGGGGACGGTGTAGAGGGAACTTTACTCTGTATCTAACCCCCCGCTGTACCTTTCCTGGGAGTGTTTGATGGGGTCAGTGTAGCTGGAGCTTTACTCTGTATCCAACTCCGTGCTGTACCTGTCCTGGGAGTGTTTGATGAGGACAGTGTAGAGGGAGCTTTACTCTGTATCTAACCCCACGCTGTACATGTCCTGGGAGTATTTGATGGGCACGGTGTAGCGGGAGCTTTACTCTGTATCTAACACTGTGCTGTACCTGTCCTGGGAGTGTTTGTTGGAGACAGTGTAGAGGGAGCTTTACTCTGTGTTTAACCCCGTGCTGCACCTGTCCTGGGAGTGCTTGATGGGGACGTTGGAGATGGAGCTTTACTCTGTATCTAACGCCGTACTGTACCTGTCCTGGGAATGTTTGATGGGGATGGTGTAGAGGGAGCTTTACTCTGTATCTAACCCCGTGCTGTACCTGTCCTGGGAGTGTTTGAAGGGGACGGTGTAGAGGGAGCTTTACTCTGTATCTAACCCCGTGCTGTACCTGTCCTGGGAGTGTTTGAAGGGGACGGTGTAGAGGGAGCTTTACTCTGTATCTAACCCCGTGCTGTACCTGTCCTGGGAGTGTTTGATTGGAACGGTGTAGAGGGAGCTTTACTCTGTATCTAACCCCGAGCTGTACCTGTCCTGGGAGTGTTTGATGGGTACAGTGTCGAGGGAGATTTACTCTGTATCTATCTCCGTGCTGTACCTGTCCTGGGAGTGTTTGATGGGGACAGTGTAGAGGGAGATTTACTCTGTATCTAACCCCGTGCTGTACCTGTCCTGGGAGTGTTTGATGGCGACAGTGTAGAGGGAGCTTTACTCTGTATCTTACCCCACGCTGTACCTGTCCTGGGAGTGTTTGATGTGGACAGTGTAGAGGGGGCTTTACTCTGTATCTCACCCCGAGGTGTCTCTGTCCTGGGAGTGTTTGATGGAGGATAGTGTCGAGGGAGCTTTACTCTGTATCTAACTCCGTGCTGTACCTGTTCTGGGAGTGTTTTTTGGCGACAGTGTAGAGGGAACTTTACTCTGTATCTAACCCCATGCTGTACCTTTCCTGGGAGTGTTTGGTGGGGACAGTGTAAATGGAGCTTTACTCTGTATCTAAATCAGTGCTGTACCTGTCCTGGGATTGTTTAACGGGGACAGTGTAGAGGGATCTTTACTCTGTATCTAATCCCGTGGTGTCTCTGTCCTGCGTGTGTTTGATGGGGGACGGTGTTGAGGGAGCTTTACTCTGTATCTAACCCCGCGCTGTACCTGCCCTGGGAGTGTTTGATGGGGACTGTGTAGAGGGAGCTTTACTCTGTATCTAACCCCGTGCTGTACCTGTCCTGGGAGTGTTTGCTGGGGACAGTGTAGAGGGAGCTTTACTCTGTATCTAACCCCGTGCTGTACCTGTCCTGGGAGTGTTTGATGGGGACAGTGTAGATGTTGTTTTTCTCAGTATAGGTGCCCCGCTGTCAGAGTTTCTGTAGTGAAGTACAGGAGGATGATTGGCTGTTCAGGATGTGGATGTTTCACACCCGCTCTGATATCTCCTTCCTCCCCCTCTCAACATCCTGTTTATCTCCCCGTCTATCAGGTTCATGGTCTGTAATCTTTTCCATTGACCCCCACTGAGATATCACCCTGCTCTCATCACCCCGGCAACACAGCTACCCGGCAACCGGGATTTCCCAACCCCCTTCCATCATTCCCCACCCCCCTTCCCGATTCCCCACCCCCCTCCCATCATTCCCCACCCCCTCCCATCATTCCCCACCCCACTTCCCCATTCCCCACTCCCCTTCCATCATTCCCCACCCCCCTTCCCCATTCCCCACCCCCTTCCATCGTTCCCCACCCCCCTTCCATCGTTCCCCACCCCCTTCCATCATTCCCCACCCCCTAATTCCCCACCCCCCTTCCATCGTTCCCCACCCCCCTTCCATCGTTCCCCAACCCCCTTCCATCATTCCCTCACCCCCTAATTCCCCACCCCCCTTCCATCATTCCCCACTCCCCTTCCCCATTCCCCACCCCCCTTCCATCATTCCCCACCCCCCTTCCATCATTCCCCACCCCCCTTCCCCATTCCCCACTCCCCTTCCCCATTCCCCATTCCCCTTCCCCATTCCCCACCCCGCTTCCATCGTTCCCCACCCCCTTCCATCATTCCCCACTCCCCTTCCCCATTCCCCACCCCCCTTCCATCATTCCCCACCCCCCTTCCATCATTCCCCACCCCCCTTCCCCATTCCCCACTCCCCTTCCCCATTCCCCATTCCCCTTCCCCATTCCCCACCCCGCTTCCATCGTTCCCCACCCCCTTCCATCATTCCCCACTCCCCTTCCCCATTCCCCACCCCCCTTCCATCATTCCCCACCCCCCTTCCATCGTTCCCCACCCCCCATCCCCCATTCCCCACCCCCCTTCCCCATCCCCCACCCCCTTCCCCATTCCCCAACCCCATCCCCCATTCCCCACCCCCCACCCTCCTTCCCCATCCCCCACCCCCTTCCCCATCCCCCACCCCCTTCCCCATTCCCCAACCCCACCCCCCATTCCCCACCCCCCACCCTCCTTCCCCATCCCCCACCCCCTTCCCCATTCCCCACCCCCTTCCCCATTCCCCACCCCTTCCCCATTCCCCACCCCCCTTCCCCATCCCCCACCCCCTTCCCCATTCCCCAACCCCAACCCCCATTCCCCACCCCCCACCCTCCTTCCCCATCCCCCACCCCCTTCCCCATCCCCCATCCCCTTCCCCATTCCCCAACCCCATCCCCCATTCCCCACCCCCCACCCTCCTTCCCCATCCCCACCCCCTTCCCCATTCCCCACCCCCTTCCCCATTCCCCTTCCCCATTCCCCACCCTCCTTCCCCATTCCCCTTCCCCATTCCCCACCCCCTTCCCCATTCCCCACCCCCCTTCCCCATTCCCCACCCCCTTCCCCATTCCCCACCCTCCTTCCCCATTCCCCTTCCCCATTCCCCACCCCCTTCCCCATTCCCCACCCCCTTCCCCATTCCCCACCCCCCTTCCCCACCCCCCTTCCCCATTCCCCACCCCCCTCCCCATTCCCCACCCCCCTTCCCCATTCCCCACTCCCCTTCCCCACCCCCCTTCCCCATTCCCCACCCCCCCTTCCCCATTCCCCACCCCCCTTCCCCACCCCCCTTCCCCATTCCCCACCCCCCTTCCCCATTCCCACCCCCCTTCCCCATTCCCCACCCCCATTCCCCACCCCCGTTCCCCACCCCCCTTCCCCATCCCCCACCCTCCATTCCCCTTCCCCACCCTCCTTCCCCATTCCCCACCCCCTTCCCCATTCCCCACCCCACTTCCCCACCCCCCTTCCCCATCCCCCACCACTCTTCCCCATCGACCACCCCCCTTCCCCATTCCCCACCCTCCTTCACCAACCCCACCCCCCCTTCCCCATTCCCCACCCCCTTCCCTATTCCCCACCCCCCACCACCCTACCCCATTTCCCCCCTTCCATCGCTCCCCACCCCCTTCCCCATTCCCCACCCCACTTCCCCATTCCCCACCCCCCACCCCCATTCCCCACCCCCTTCCCCATTCCCCACCCCCCTTCCACATTCCCCACCCCCTTCCCCATTCCACATCCCCCTTCCAGTGTTCCCCACCCCCTTCCCCATTCCCCGCCCCCCTTCCACATTCCCCACCCCCTTCCCCATTCCCCCATCCCCCTTCCATCGTTCCCCACCCCCTTCCCCATTCCCCACCCCACTTCCCCACCCCCCTTCCCCATTCCCCACCCCCCACCCCCATTCCTCTCCCCCTTCCCCATTCCCCTCCCCCTTCCCCATTCCCCACTCCCCTTCCCCATTCCCCACCCCCCACCCCCATTCCCCACCCCCTTCCCCATTCACCACCCCCCACCCCCATTCCCCACCCCCTTCCCCATTCACCACCCCCCACCCCCATTCCCCACCCCCCTTCCCCATTCCCCACCCCCCTTCTCCACCCCCCTTCCCCATTCCCCACCCCCTGTGCTCTGAACCACACCGACTCCCGGTCTGGCAATTATTTCCATGGCCCTCACCCCCTCCCGATCTCTGTAACCCCCTCCATGGCCCTCACCCCCTCCCGATCTCTGTAACCCCCTCCAGCCCCTACACCCCTCCCTATCTCTTTAATCTCCTCCAGCCCCAACACCCTTCCCTATGTCTGTAACCTCTTCCAGCCCCTACAACCCTCCCTATCTCTGTAACCTCCTCCAGCCCCTACAACCTTCCCTATCTCTGTAACCTCCTCCAGCCCTACAACCCTCCCTATCTCTGTAACCTCCTCCAGCCCCTACAACCCTCCCTATCTATTTAACTTCCTCCAGCCCCTACAACCCTCTCTATCTCTGTAACCTCCTGCACCCCTACACCCCTCCCTATCTCTGTAACCTCCTCCAGCCCCTACAACCCTCCCTATCTCTGTAACCTCCTCTACCTCCTTCACCCCTCCCTAACTCTGTAACTTCCTCCAGCCCGTACAGCTCTCCCTATGTCTGTAACCTCCCCCAGCCCCTACAACCCTCCCTATCTCTGTAACCTCCTCCAGACCCTACAATCCTCCCTATCTCTATAACCTCCTCCAGCCCCTACAACCCTCCCTACCTCGTTATCCTTCTCCAACCCCTACAACCCTCCCTATCTCTGTAACCTGCTCCAGCCCCTACAACCCTCCCTATCTCTGTAACCTCCTCCAGCCCCTACAACCCTCCCTATCTCTGTAACCTCCTCCAGCCCCTACACCCCTCCCTATCTCTGTAACCTCCTCCAGCCCCTACACCCCTCCCTATTTATGTAACCTCTTCCAGAAATTACAAAACTCCCTATCATTGAAGTCTCCTCCAGACCCTATACCCCTCCCTATCTCTGTAACCTCCTCCTTCCCCTATAACCCTCCCTATCTCTATTAGCTCCACCTGCCCCTACCACACTCCCTATCTCTGTAACCTTCTCCAGCCCCTAAAACACTCCATGGCACTCACCCACTCCCTATCTCTGTAACCACCTCCAGCCCCTACACCCCTCCTATCTCTGTAACCTCCTCCAGCCCCTACAACCCTCCCTATCTCTGTAACCTCCTCCAGCCCCTACAAGCCTCGCAGCCTCTGGAACCTCCTAGAACCCTCCGAGATCTCTGCGCTCCTCCAATTTCGGGCTATTGATAATCCCCCGATTCCCATCGCTCAGCTGTTGGTGGGCGTGGCTTCAACTGACTGGAACACTGAGATGCTTTATTCCCTCCCTAAGTGTCTCTGCCCCTTCCTCTCTTTCCCCCTTCCCCTTTAATACCGTCCCCTTTGACAGAGCTCTTGATCATGTATCCCGTATATCTCTCTACGTAGCTCAGTAACAACCGTTTCCTTAAAGTGCACCAACAAGTTGCTTTGTGTGAGTTTAAGGTGTGAAGGGTGCGTTGTTAATGTGTTTGTTGAGCGTTAGTGGGCGGAAGGGATGGTCTTCGGTGGGAGAGTTAGGGGATTAGAGGGAGGGTCTTCGATGGGTGAGTTAGGGGATTAGAGGGATGGTCTTCGGTGGGAGAGTTAGGGGATTAGAGGGATGGTCTTCGATGGGGGAGTTAGGGGATTAGAGGGAGAGTCTTCGATGGGGGAGTTAGGGGATTAGAGGGAGAGTCTTCGATGGGGGAGTTAGGGGATTAGAGGGAGAGTCTTCGATGGGAGAGTTAGGGGATTAGAGGGATGGTCTTCGATGGGAGAGTTAGGGGATTAGAGGGATGGTCTTCGATGGGAGAGTTAGGGTATTAGAGGGATGGTCTTCCATGGGAGAGTTAGGGGATTAGAGGGATGGACTTCGATGGGAGAGTTAGGGGATTAGAGGGAGGGTCTTCGATGGGAGAGTTAGGGGATTAGAGGGATGGTCTTCGATGGGAGAGTTAGGGGATTAGAGGGATGGTCTTCAATGGGAGAGTTAGGGGATTTGAGGGATGGTCTTCGGTGGGAGAGTTAGGGGATTAGAGGGAGAGTCTTCGATGGGAGAGTTAGAGGATTAGAGGGAGGGTCTTTGATGGGAGAGTTAGGGGATTAGAGGGAGAGTCTTCGATGGGAGAGTTAGGGGATTAGAGGGAGGGTCTTCGATGGGAGAGTTAGGGAATTAGAGGGAGAGTCTTCAATGGGAGAGTTAGGGGATTAGAGGGATGGCCTTCGATGGGAGAGTTAGGGAATTAGAGGGAGAGTCTTCAATGGGAGAGTTAGGGGATTAGAGGGATGGCCTTCGATGGGAGAGTTAGGGGATTAGAGGGAGGGTCTCGATGGGGGAGTTAGGGGATTAGAGGAATGGTCTTCGATGGGAGAGTTAGGGGAATTAGAGGGAGGGTCTTCGATGGGAGAGTTTGGGGATTACAGGGAGGGTCTTCGATGGGAGAGTTAGGGGATTAGAGGGAGGGTCTTCGATGGGAGAGTTTGGGGATTACAGGGAGGGTCTTCGATGGGAGAGTTAGGGGATTAGAGGGATGGTCTTCGATGGGAGAGTTAGGGGATTAGAGGGAGGGTCTTCGATGGGAGAGTTTAGGGATTACAGGGAGGGTCTTCGATGGGGGAGTTAGGGGATTAGAGGGATGGTCTTCGATGGGAGAGTTTGGGGATTACAGGGAGGGTCTTCGATGGGAGAGTTAGGGGATTAGAGGGATCGTCTTCGATGGGAGAGTTTGGGGATTACAGGGAGGGTCTTCGATGGGGGAGTTAAGGGATTAGAGGGAGGGTCTTCGATGGGAGAGTTAGGGGATTAGAGGGAGGGTCTTCGATGGGAGAGTTAGGGGATTAGAGGGATGGTCTTCGATGGGAGAGTTTGGGGATGAGAGGGAGGGTCTTCGACGGGAGAGTTAGGGGATTAGAGGAATGATCTCTTATTGAGTTCGGGTATTGGAGGGATGGTATTTGATTGGAAACTGAATAGAGCAGCTCTGCCCTCAAACGCAGCCGATTTTGTGGCCGCTCTCTGGAGTGATACGATCATGGAAACCACATCTAGAAGAAGTCATAACTGATTCACCTCTTGTGGCATGGACTGGATTACTCAGCACTTCAACTGTAGCGGAACATTCTGCCTACAGTGGCCAGAGGATGATCGAAATCCGCCTCTGACTTTGGAAGTGCGAAGAGTGACTCATGAAACAAAGCCATCCGATGTGCCTCTCAGTGGCCTTTGTCACGATGAGACAGAAATCCGTTTGTAGAGACTAGAGGAACACAGCATCCCAAGACCAAAACCACAATAGAAGCGAGGGTATTTGTTAAAGAAAGATAAACTCCAAGGGCCACCGATTCACCCTGTGCACAACATTCACCTTGTCTAAGAAAGCCCTCATTAACTGACCAATAAAATAAGGGGGGGCATGTTCCCAGTGTCAGTCGGGGAAAATTTAGGCAACAGTGATCATAATATCATAAGGTTTATGGTTGGTTATGGAAAAGGACGAGGGTGTACGCCAACACATTATTCAACCTTTTCAACGTGCAATCCCTTTTCCACTATGCCACTAGTTTCTTTATTTCTTTCACGAGAATTAACGTAGAGTGGTTGTGGTGTAACCGCGCGGCAATGGAGTCAGTCTCACGGTGATAAGCGGGATACCGAGGTAGAAGGAGAGCCCAGGCTGGAGATACGAGAAGGGTTGCACTGAGATGCTCAGTGGGTTCAAAGCACAAAGCATGATGGTTAACTCGGTCAAGTCCAAGTCCTGCGAGAGGCAACGGGTCCTTTTCAAGGAGGGGACCTGGAGGAGGGCTGGGACCAGGGACGGTGAGCAGGCTGAGGGTCACCAAGGGGCAATGAATGCTGTGTCGCCTCCTCCCCATCGCTGGAGATGGATGACGGTGTGGGAGACATCCACACAGAGTCCAGCCGGCTACAGTAAGTCAACTGTGTGACCGACAAAGAGGGGCACGAGCCAGAGACCATCTGCAGGATGCTTGGCGATGTACAGGAATGTCATTGCAAACGCACCCAATGGGTTAAACACTGAGTTAACCTCATCTGGCCCAGGGGCCACTGCAAAGACTTGTAAGGAAGGAAGAGCCTACAGAACCATTAGAGCTGCTAACGTCAGATAGGTCATCGGATTGACCACCGAGACAGACTCCGGCACCCAGGGAAGATCAGAGTTCGGTGTTACTGGGAGTGGGTAATGTTGCTCAATGGTTTAATAAAGGAGCATCAACTGTGGGGAAACTATATCCAAACTGGAGTCCTGTAATCTCCTACAACGCTCCCTATCTCTGTAACCTCCTCCAGCACCTACACCCCTCCCTATCTCTCTAACCTCCTCCAGCCCCTACACCCCTCCCTATCTCTGTAACCTGCTCCAGTCACTACAACCCTCCCTATCTCTGGAACCTCCTCCAGTCCCTACGCCCCTCCCTATCTCTGTCACCTCCTGCAGCCCCTACAACCCTCACTATCTCTGTAACCTCCTCCAGTCCCTATGCCCTCCCTATCTCTGTAACCCCCTACAACCCTCCCTATCTCTGTAACCTCCTCCAGCCCCCTACAACCCTACCTATCTCTGTAACCTCCTCCAGCCCCTACAACCCTCCCTATCTCTGTAACCTCCTCCAGTCCCTATGCCCCTCCCTATCTCTGTAACCTCCTCCAGCCCCAACACCCATCCCCATCTCTGTAACCTCCTCCAGCCCCTACAACCCTCCCTATCTCTGTAACCTCCTCCATCCCCTACAACCCTCCCTATCTCTGTAAACTCCTCCAGCCCCTACAACCCTCCCCAGCTCTGTAACCTCCTCCAGACCCTACAACCCTCTCTATCCCTGGAACCTCCTCCAGCAACTACAACCCTCCCTATCTCTGTAACCTCCTCCAGCGCCTACAAACCTCCCTATCTCTGTAACCCCCTCCAGGTCCTACAATCCCCCCTATCTCTGTAACCTCCTCCAGCCCCTACAACACTCCATATATCTGCAACACCCTCCAGACCCTACACCCCTCCCTATCTCTGAAATCCTCTCCAGCCCCTACACCCCTCCCTATCTCTGAAATCCTCTCCAGCCCCTACACCCCTCCCTATCTCTGTAACCTCCTCCAGCTCCTACAACCCTTACTAACTCTGAAACCACCTCCAGCCCCTACAACCCTCCCTATCTCTGTAAACTCCTCCAGACCCTACAACCCTCCCTATCTCTGTAACCTCCTCCAGCCCCTACAACCCTCCCTATCTCTGTAACCTCCTCCAGCACTGACAACCCACCCTATCTCTGTAACCTCCTCCAGCCCCCTACAACCCTCCCTATCGCTGTAACCTCCTACACCCCTCCCTATCTGTGTAACCTCCTCCAGCCCCTACACACCTCCCTATCTCTGTAACCTCCTCCAGCCCCTACAACCCTCCCTATCTCTGTAACCTTCTCCAGCCCCTAAAACCCTCCCTATCTCTGTAACCTCCTCCAGCCCCTACAACCCTTCCTATCTCTGTAACCTCCTCCACCCCAACAACCCTCCCCATCTCTGTAAAATCCTCCAGCCCCTACAACTCTCCCTATCTCTGTAAAATCCTCCAGCCCCTAATACCCTCCCTATCTCTGTAACCTCCTCCAGTCCCTACACCCCTCCCTATCTCTGTAAAATCCTCCAGCCCCTACAGCCCTCCCTATCGCTGTAACCTCCTCCAGCCCCTACACCCCTCCCTATCTCTGTAACCTCCTCCAGCCCCTACAACCGTCCCTATCTCTGTAACCTCCACCAGCCCCTACACCCCTCCCTATCTCTGTAACCTCCTCCAGCCCCCTACAACCCTCTCTATCTCTGTAACCCCCTCCAGACCCTACATCCCTCCCTATCTCTGTAACCTCCTCCAGCCCCTACAACCCTCCATATCTCTGTAACCTCCTCCAGCCCCTAAAACCCTCCATATCTCTGTAACCTCCTCTTGCCCCTACACCCCTCCCTGACTCTGTAACATCCTCCAGCTCCTACAACCCTCCCTATCTCTGGGATAGAGTTATAGGTACCCGGGAGTGTGTTACAGACTGGAATCTAATCGAGGGGTTCGGGGGGTTTATATATAGAATAACAGATACCCGGGAGTGAGTTACAGACTGGAATCTAATCGAGGGTTTCGGGGGGGCTTATATATAGAATAACAGATACCCGGGAGTGAGTTACAGACTGGAATCTAATCGAGGGGTTCGGGGTGGTTTATATATAGAATAACAGATACCCGGGGAGTGAGGTACAGATTGGAATCTAATCGAGGGGATTGACTATCCTCTGGGAGAGGAAATCCCTGTCTGGAATGGGCGAACGCCTCACTCTAGTGCGGGTGCCCAGGGAGTGGGTGCAATGCTGCAGATGGGGCCTAGTTGGCGTCTTACACCAGCCCGACATGGGCTTCCCTTTAGCCCCTTGTGTTCAGAGACCCCCTTTGCTCATGAAGTACGAGACACTCTGGGCTGGTTGAAGCTCTCTCTCTCTCTCAGCACGCCCTGCATGTCTTCCTCTCCGACCCAGAGCCTCTAACCACAACGCGCTCTTTGGAGGCCTGAAGGGAAATGGGGACCGGTGGCGGTTGCCATGGAGACCGACCACAGCCCTGCTCTTTTGAGGTTTGCCCTCTCTGACGCCCTGCCTCATTATCGGCCTCCACACCCCCAACACTCCACCAGCTCACGTGACGATCGGGACAGAGACTTATCTCGCTCTCCAGCTCTCCCTCCCGAACGTGGACTCCTTCCAGGCCCGATATCGATCAACTCTCGCCCGCTTCACCCCCCCACCCTCGCCAGGTGAGTCTGGCCGCCCGCGCCGGGATTCCCGGGCAGTGGGGGGTTTATCGGCAGGGACTTGGGATGGGGGGGAGAGGGGAAGGGGAGAGCCTCATCACTCCGAGGCATTGGCGGTGGCTGTCGGCTGGGGAGGAAGCGATCGGCATCTCGAGCTCAGGCTGAGCCTCCGGAACCTGACCCGCACCAGCTCACGTTCGGAGAGCATTCGCAAGCGCGGGGGACAAGGCCACTCGGCCCCTCTCCCCTGTGCTGCCGTCCCTCCTGTGTCAATCCTGCTTCCCCCCCACCCCCAGCTCCCCACCACCCCCCACCCAACCTTAAATCTCTCCACACGATTCCCGTCTCCCCGTGGGAGCAAGTCCCACACTCTCCCCGCTCTCCCCCGGGGTAAAGACGTTTCTCCCCAATTCCCCGTTGGGATTTATCAGTGACTCTCTTATATTGACAGACCCCCCACCACCCCCTCCCCCTCCAGCCCGAGTTCTGGTCTCTCTCGCAAGGGGAAACATCTCCTCTACGTCTACCCCTATCGAAACCCCTTTCGTTATCTCAAAGATCTCGATCAGGTCACCCCCTCGGCCTTCTCTGTTCCAGAGAGAGGAGCCCCAGCCTGTTCAATCCTTCCTGATATTTATAACCTCTCCGTTCTGGTATCAGGCTGGTAAATCCATCATACACCTTCTCCTGTGCCTCGACCCAGATTTTGCAATAAGATCCCCACAGCCAACGGACACTTAGTCCACTTTCACACACCAGGAGAGGCAGAGGCAGGATGTAGGTAAACCGCGGGGATAAAAAACTGAAGGAAGGATGACTGATAACGTGGAGGGGAAGCCAGGCACAAATGCAAGGAGGGAGGCAGAGAGGGAGGGAGAGGGTGTTCAGTAATCTGAAGGCAGAAAGCTGTTTCGCACAGATAGTCTCTCACATGGTGAAAGCAATCTCGGACAAAGTCAGCAGGAACAGATACAATAACAGATAAACGGGACTGAGTAACAGACTGATTCCTAAACGAGGTTTACTCTGTAGATAACCCCGTGCTGTAACTGCCCTGGGACTGTTTGTTGGGGACAGTGTAGAGGGAGATTTACTCTGTATCTAAACCCGTGCTGTACTTGTCCTTGGGAGTGTTTGATGGGGACGGGGTAGAGGGAGCTTTACTCTGTATCTAACCCCGTGCTGTACCTGTCCTGGGAGTGTTTAATGGCGACAGTGTAGAGGGAGATTTACTCTGTATCTAACCCTGTGCTGTACCTATCCTGGGAGTGTTTAATGGCGACAGTGTAGAGGGAGCTTTACTCTGTATCTAACCCCGTGCTGTAACTGTCCTTGGGAGTGTTTGATGGGGACGGGGTAGAGGGAGCTTTACTCTGTATCTAACCCCATGCTGTACCTGCCCTGGGAATGTTTGATGGGGAAAGTGTAGAGGGAGCTTTACACTGTATCTAACACCGTGCTGTACCTGTCCTGGGAGTGTTTGATAGGGACGGTGTAGAGGGAGCTTTAATCTCAATCTAAACACGTGAGATACCTGTTCTGGGAGTGTTTGATGCGGACGGTGGAACGGGAGCTTTACTCTGTATCTAACACCGTGCTGTACCTGTCCTGGGAGTGTTTGATCCGGTTAGTGTAGATGGAGCTTTACTCTGTATTTAACCTGGTGCTGTACCTGTCCTGGGAGTGTTTGATGGGGACGGTGTAGAGGGAGCTTTACTCTGTATCTAACCCCGTGCTGTACCTGTCCTGGGAGTGTTTGATGGGGACAGTGTAGAGGGAGCTTTAATCTGTATTTAACCCCGTGCAGTACCTGCCCTGGGATTGTTTTATGGGGACAGTGCAGGGGGAGCTTTAGTCTGTAACTTACCCCGTGCTGTAACGGTCCTGGGAGTGTATAATGGGGAAAGTGTAGAGGGAGCATTACTCTGTATCTAACTCCGTGCTGTACCTGTCCTGGCAGTGTTTGATGGAGACAGTGTAGAGGGAGCTTTACACTGTATCTAACCCCGTGCTGTACCTGTCCTGGGAGTGTTTGATGGGGACGGTGTAGAGGGAGCTTTAATCTCAATCTAAACCCGTGAGATACCTGTCCTGGGAGGGTTTGATGCGGATGGTGTAGAGGGAGCTTTACTCTGTATCTAACTCCGTGCTGTACCTGTCCTGGGAGTGTGTGATGGGGCGGTGTAGAGGGAGATTTACTCTGTATCTAACCCCGTGCAATACCTGCCCTGGGAGTGTTTTATGGGGACAGTGTAGGGGGAGATTTACTCTGTATCTAACCCCGTGCTGTACCTGTCCTGGGAGTGTTTGATGGGGACAGTGTAGAAGGAGCTTTACAATGTATCCAACCCCGTGATGTACCTGTCCTGGGAGTGTTTGATGGGGACGGTGTAGAGGGAGCTCTACTCTGTATCTAATCCCGTTCTGTAACTGTGCTGGGAGTGTTTGATGGGGACAGTGTAGAGAGAGCTTTACTCTGTATCTAACCCCGTGCTTTCCCTGTCCTGGGAGTGTTTGATGGGGACAGTGTAGAGAGAGCTTTACTCTGTATCTGACCCCGTGCTGTACCTGTCCTGGCAGTTTTTGATTGTGACTGAGTAGAGGGAGGTTTTTTCTGAATTTAACCCTGTGCTATCCCTGTCCTGGGAGTGTTTGATGGGGACAGTGTAGAAGGAGCTTTACTCTGTATCTTACCCCGTGCTGTACCTGTACTGGGAGTGTTTGATGAGGACAGTGTAGAGGGAGCATTGCTCTTTATCTAACCCCTTGCTGAACCTTTCCTGGGAGTGTTTGATGGGGACAGTGTGGAGGGAGCTTTACTCTGTATCTTACCCCGTGCTGTACCTGTCCTGGCAGTGTTTGATGGAGACAGTGTAGAGGGAGCTTTACACTGTATCTAACCCCGTGCTGTACCTGTCCTGGGAGTGTTTGATGCGGACTGTGGAGAGGGAGCTTTAATCTGTATCTAATCCCGTTCAGTAACTGTCCTGGGTGTGTTTGATGGGGACGGTGTAGATGGAGGTTTACTCTGTATCTAACCCCGTGCAATACCTGCACTGGAAGTGTTTTATGGGGACAGTGTAGGGGGAGATTTATTCTGTATCTAACCCCGTGCTGTACCTGTTTTGGGAGTATTTTATGGAGACGGTGTAGAGGGAGCTTTACTCTGTATCTAATCCCGTTCTGTAACTGTGCTGGGAGTGTTTGATGGGGACAGTGTAGGGAGAGATTTACACTGTATCTAACCCCGTGCTGTACCTGTCCTGGGAGTGTTTGATGCGGACAGTGTAGAGGGAGCTTTACTCTGTATCTATTCCCGTGCTGTATCTGTCCTGGGGGTGTTTGATGGGGACAGCGTAGAGGGAGCTTCACTCTGGATTAAACCCCGTGCTGTATCTGTCCGGGGAGTGCTGGATGAGGACAGTGTAGAGGGAGATTTAATCTCTATCTAAACCCGTGCAATCTCTGTCCTGGGAGTGTTTGATGGGGACAGTGTAGGGGGAGCTTTACTCTGTAACTAACCACGTGCTGTTCCTGTCCTGGGAGTGTTTGATGGGGACAGTGTAGAGGGAGCTTAAATCTGCATTTAACCCCATGCAGTACCTGCCCTGGGATTGTTTTATGGGGACAGTGTAGGGGGAGCTTTATTCTTTATCTTAGCCCGTGCTGTACCTGTCCTGGGAGTGTTTGATGGGGACGGTGTAGATGGAGGTTTACTCTGTATCTAACCCCGTGCAATACCTGCACTGGAAGTGTTTTATGGCGACAGTGTAGGGAGAGATTTACTCTGTATCTAACCCAGTGCTGTACCTGTCCTGGGAGTGTTTGATGCGGACAGTGTAGAGGGAGCTTTACTCTGTATGTAACCCCGTGCTGTATCTGTCCTGGGAGTGTTTGATGCGGACAGTGTAGAGGGTGCTTTACTCTGTATCTATCCCCGTGCTGTATCTGTCCTGGGAGAGTTTGATGGGGACAGTGTAGAGGGAGCTTTACTCTGGATCTAACCCCGTGCTGCATCTGTCCGGGGAGTGTTTGATGAGGACAGTGTAGAGGGAGCTTTACTCTGTATCTAACCCCGTGCTGTATCTGTCCTGGGAATGTTTGATGCGGACAGTGTAGAGGGTGCTTTACACGGTATCTATCCCCATGCTGTATCTGTCCTGGGAGTGTTTGATGGGGACAGTGTAGAGGGAGCTTTACTCTGTATCTAACCCCGTGCTGTACCTGTCCTGGGAGTGTTTGATGGGGACAGTGTAGAGGGAGCTTTACTCTGTATCTAACCCCGTGCTGTACCTGTCCTGGGAGTGTTTGATGGGGACAGTGTAGAGGGTGCTTAAATCTGCATTTAACCCCATGCAGTACCTGCCCTGGGATTGTTTTATGGGGACAGTGTAGAGGGAGCTTTACTCTGTAACTAACCACGTGCTGTTCCTGTCCTGGGAGTGTTTGATGGGGACAGTGTAGAGGGAGCTTTACTCTGTATCTAACCCCGTGCTGTACCTGTCCTGGGAGTGTTTGATGCGGACAGTGTAGAGGGTGCTTTACTCTGTATCTATCCCCGTGCTGTATCTGTCCTGGGAGAGTTTGATGGGGACAGTGTAGAGGGAGCTTTACTCTGGATCTAACCCCGTGCTGCATCTGTCCGGGGAGTGTTTGATGAGGACAGTGTAGAGGGAGCTTTACTCTGTATCTAACCCCGTGCTGTATCTGTCCTGGGAGTGTTTGATGCGGACAGTGTAGAGGGTGCTTTACACGGTATCTATCCCCATGCTGTATCTGTCCTGGGAGTGTTTGATGGGGACGGTGTAGAGGGAGATTTACTCTGTATCTAACCCCGTGCTGTACCTGTCCTGGGAGTGTTTGATGGGGACAGTGTAGAGGGAGCTTTACTCTGTATCTAACCCCGTGCTGTACCTGTCCTGGGAGTGTTTGATGGGGACAGTGTAGAGGGTGCTTAAATCTGCATTTAACCCCATGCAGTACCTGCCCTGGGATTGTTTTATGGGGACAGTGTAGAGGGAGCTTTACTCTGTAACTAACCAGGTGCTGTTCCTGTCCTGGGAGTGTTTGATGGGGACAGTGTAGAGGGAGCTTTACTCTGTATCTAACCCCGTGCTGTACCTGTCCTGGGAGTGTTTGATGCGGACAGTGTAGAGGGTGCTTTAATCTGTATCTATCCCCGTGCTGTATCTGTCCTGGGCGGGTTTGATGGGGACAGTGTAGAGGGAGCTTTACTCTGGATCTAACCCCGTGCTCTATCTGTCCGGGGAATGTTTGATGAGGACAGTGTAGAGGGTGCTTTCCTCTGTATCTATCCCCGTGCTGTATCTGTCCTGGGAGTGTTTGATGGGGACGGTGTAGAGGGAGTTTTACTCTGTATCTAACCCCGTGCAATACATGCCCTGGGAGTGTTTGATGGGGACAGTGTAGAAGGAGCTTTAAACTGTATCCAACTCCGTGCTGTACCTGTCCTGGGAGTGTTTAATGGCGACAGTGTAGAGGGAGCTTTACTCTGTATCTAACCCCGTGCTGTAACTGTCCTTGGGAGTGTTTGATGGGGACGGGGTAGAGGGAGCTTTACTCTGTATCTAACCCCATGCTGTACCTGCCCTGGGAATGTTTGATGGGGAAAGTGTAGAGGGAGCTTTACTCTGTATGTAACCCCGTGCTGTACCTGCCCTGGGAGTGTTTGATGGGGACAGTGTAGAGGGAGCTTTACACTGTATCTAACACCGTGCTGTACCTGTCCTGGGAGTGTTTGATAGGGACGGTGTAGAGGGAGCTTTAATCTCAATCTAAACCCGTGAGATACCTGTTCTGGGAGTGTTTGATGCGGACGGTGGAACGGGAGCTTTACTCTGTATCTAACCCCGTGCTGTACCTGTCCTGGGAGTGTTTGATCCGGATAGTGTAGATGGAGCTTTACTCTGTATTTAACCCGGTGCTGTACCTGTCCTGGGAGTGTTTGATGGGGACGGTGTAGAGGGAGCTTTACTCTGTATCTAACCCCGTGCTGTACCTGTCCTGGGAGTGTTTGATGGGGACAGTGTAGAGGGAGCTTTAATCTGTATTTAACCCCGTGCAGTACCTGCCCTGGGATTGTTTTATGGGGACAGTGCAGGGGGAGTTTTAGTCTGTAACTTACCCCGTGCTGTAACGGTCCTGGGAGTGTATAATGGGGAAAGTGTAGAGGGAGCATTACTCTGTATCTAACTCCGTGCTGTACCTGTCCTGGCAGTGTTTGATGGAGACAGTGTAGAGGGAGCTTTACTCTGTATCTAACCCCGTGCTGTAACTGTCCTTGGGAGTGTTTGATGGGGACGGTGTAGAGGGAGCTTTAATCTCAATCTAAACCCGTGAGATACCTGTCCTGGGAGGGTTTGATGCGGATGGTGTAGAGGGAGCTTTACTCTGTATCTAACTCCGTGCTGTACCTGTCCTGGGAGTGTGTGATGGGG
Source organism: Cetorhinus maximus (assembly GCF_964194155.1). Lineage (NCBI taxonomy): Eukaryota > Metazoa > Chordata > Chondrichthyes > Lamniformes > Cetorhinidae > Cetorhinus > Cetorhinus maximus. The sequence goes on from NW_027597040.1 coordinate 95,008, forward strand.
CGGTGTAGAGGGAGATTTACTCTGTATCTAACCCCGTGCAATACCTGCCCTGGGAGTGTTTTATGGGGACAGTGTAGGGGGAGATTTACTCTGTATCTAACCCCGTGCTGTACCTGTCCTGGGAGTGTTTGATGGGGACAGTGTAGAAGGAGCTTTACAATGTATCCAACCCCGTGATGTACCTGTCCTGGGAGTGTTTGATGGGGACGGTGTAGAGGGAGCTCTACTCTGTATCTAATCCCGTTCTGTAACTGTGCTGGGAGTGTTTGATGGGGACAGTGTAGAGAGAGCTTTACTCTGTATCTAACCCCGTGCTTTCCCTGTCCTGGGAGTGTTTGATGGGGACAGTGTAGAGAGAGCTTTACTCTGTATCTGACCCCGTGCTGTACCTGTCCTGGCAGTTTTTGATTGTGACTGAGTAGAGGGAGGTTTTTTCTGAATTTAACCCTGTGCTATCCCTGTCCTGGGAGTGTTTGATGGGGACAGTGTAGAAGGAGCTTTACTCTGTATCTTACCCCGTGCTGTACCTGTACTGGGAGTGTTTGATGAGGACAGTTTAGAGGGAGCATTGCTCTTTATCTAACCCCTTGCTGAACCTTTCCTGGGAGTGTTTGATGGGGACAGTGTGGAGGGAGCTTTACTCTGTATCTTACCCCGTGCTGTACCTGTCCTGGCAGTGTTTGATGGAGACAGTGTAGAGGGAGCTTTACACTGTATCTAACCCCGTGCTGTACCTGTCCTGGGAGTGTTTGATGCGGACTGTGGAGAGGGAGCTTTAATCTGTATCTAATCCCGTTCAGTAACTGTCCTGGGTGTGTTTGATGGGGACGGTGTAGATGGAGGTTTACTCTGTATCTAACCCCGTGCAATACCTGCACTGGAAGTGTTTTATGGGGACAGTGTAGGGGGAGATTTATTCTGTATCTAACCCCGTGCTGTACCTGTTTTGGGAGTATTTTATGGAGACGGTGTAGAGGGAGCTTTACTCTGTATCTAATCCCGTTCTGTAACTGTGCTGGGAGTGTTTGATGGGGACAGTGTAGGGAGAGATTTACACTGTATCTAACCCCGTGCTGTACCTGTCCTGGGAGTGTTTGATGCGGACAGTGTAGAGGGAGCTTTACTCTGTATCTATTCCCGTGCTGTATCTGTCCTGGGGGTGTTTGATGGGGACAGCGTAGAGGGAGCTTCACTCTGGATTAAACCCCGTGCTGTATCTGTCCGGGGAGTGCTGGATGAGGACAGTGTAGAGGGAGATTTAATCTCTATCTAAACCCGTGCAATCTCTGTCCTGGGAGTGTTTGATGGGGACAGTGTAGGGGGAGCTTTACTCTGTAACTAACCACGTGCTGTTCCTGTCCTGGGAGTGTTTGATGGGGACAGTGTAGAGGGAGCTTAAATCTGCATTTAACCCCATGCAGTACCTGCCCTGGGATTGTTTTATGGGGACAGTGTAGGGGGAGCTTTATTCTTTATCTTAGCCCGTGCTGTACCTGTCCTGGGAGTGTTTGATGGGGACGGTGTAGATGGAGGTTTACTCTGTATCTAACCCCGTGCAATACCTGCACTGGAAGTGTTTTATGGCGACAGTGTAGGGAGAGATTTACTCTGTATCTAACCCAGTGCTGTACCTGTCCTGGGAGTGTTTGATGCGGACAGTGTAGAGGGAGCTTTACTCTGTATGTAACCCCGTGCTGTATCTGTCCTGGGAGTGTTTGATGCGGACAGTGTAGAGGGTGCTTTACTCTGTATCTATCCCCGTGCTGTATCTGTCCTGGGAGAGTTTGATGGGGACAGTGTAGAGGGAGCTTTACTCTGGATCTAACCCCGTGCTGCATCTGTCCGGGGAGTGTTTGATGAGGACAGTGTAGAGGGAGCTTTACTCTGTATCTAACCCCGTGCTGTATCTGTCCTGGGAGTGTTTGATGCGGACAGTGTAGAGGGTGCTTTACACGGTATCTATCCCCATGCTGTATCTGTCCTGGGAGTGTTTGATGGGGACAGTGTAGAGGGAGCTTTACTCTGTATCTAACCCCGTGCTGTACCTGTCCTGGGAGTGTTTGATGGGGACAGTGTAGAGGGAGCTTTACTCTGTATCTAACCCCGTGCTGTACCTGTCCTGGGAGTGTTTGATGGGGACAGTGTAGAGGGTGCTTAAATCTGCATTTAACCCCATGCAGTACCTGCCCTGGGATTGTTTTATGGGGACAGTGTAGAGGGAGCTTTACTCTGTAACTAACCACGTGCTGTTCCTGTCCTGGGAGTGTTTGATGGGGACAGTGTAGAGGGAGCTTTACTCTGTATCTAACCCCGTGCTGTACCTGTCCTGGGAGTGTTTGATGCGGACAGTGTAGAGGGTGCTTTACTCTGTATCTATCCCCGTGCTGTATCTGTCCTGGGAGAGTTTGATGGGGACAGTGTAGAGGGAGCTTTACTCTGGATCTAACCCCGTGCTGCATCTGTCCGGGGAGTGTTTGATGAGGACAGTGTAGAGGGAGCTTTACTCTGTATCTAACCCCGTGCTGTATCTGTCCTGGGAGTGTTTGATGCGGACAGTGTAGAGGGTGCTTTACACGGTATCTATCCCCATGCTGTATCTGTCCTGGGAGTGTTTGATGGGGACGGTGTAGAGGGAGATTTACTCTGTATCTAACCCCGTGCTGTACCTGTCCTGGGAGTGTTTGATGGGGACAGTGTAGAGGGAGCTTTACTCTGTATCTAACCCCGTGCTGTACCTGTCCTGGGAGTGTTTGATGGGGACAGTGTAGAGGGTGCTTAAATCTGCATTTAACCCCATGCAGTACCTGCCCTGGGATTGTTTTATGGGGACAGTGTAGAGGGAGCTTTACTCTGTAACTAACCACGTGCTGTTCCTGTCCTGGGAGTGTTTGATGGGGACAGTGTAGAGGGAGCTTTACTCTGTATCTAACCCCGTGCTGTACCTGTCCTGGGAGTGTTTGATGCGGACAGTGTAGAGGGTGCTTTAATCTGTATCTATCCCCGTGCTGTATCTGTCCTGGGCGGGTTTGATGGGGACAGTGTAGAGGGAGCTTTACTCTGGATCTAACCCCGTGCTCTATCTGTCCGGGGAATGTTTGATGAGGACAGTGTAGAGGGTGCTTTCCTCTGTATCTATCCCCGTGCTGTATCTGTCCTGGGAGTGTTTGATGGGGACGGTGTAGAGGGAGTTTTACTCTGTATCTAACCCCGTGCAATACATGCCCTGGGAGTGTTTGATGGGGACAGTGTAGAAGGAGCTTTAAACTGTATCCAACTCCGTGCTGTACCTGTCCTGGGAGTGTTTAATGGCGACAGTGTAGAGGGAGCTTTACTCTGTATCTAACCCCGTGCTGTAACTGTCCTTGGGAGTGTTTGATGGGGACGGGGTAGAGGGAGCTTTACTCTGTATCTAACCCCATGCTGTACCTGCCCTGGGAATGTTTGATGGGGAAAGTGTAGAGGGAGCTTTACTCTGTATGTAACCCCGTGCTGTACCTGCCCTGGGAGTGTTTGATGGGGACAGTGTAGAGGGAGCTTTACACTGTATCTAACACCGTGCTGTACCTGTCCTGGGAGTGTTTGATAGGGACGGTGTAGAGGGAGCTTTAATCTCAATCTAAACCCGTGAGATACCTGTTCTGGGAGTGTTTGATGCGGACGGTGGAACGGGAGCTTTACTCTGTATCTAACCCCGTGCTGTACCTGTCCTGGGAGTGTTTGATCCGGATAGTGTAGATGGAGCTTTACTCTGTATTTAACCCGGTGCTGTACCTGTCCTGGGAGTGTTTGATGGGGACGGTGTAGAGGGAGCTTTACTCTGTATCTAACCCCGTGCTGTACCTGTCCTGGGAGTGTTTGATGGGGACAGTGTAGAGGGAGCTTTAATCTGTATTTAACCCCGTGCAGTACCTGCCCTGGGATTGTTTTATGGGGACAGTGCAGGGGGAGCTTTAGTCTGTAACTTACCCCGTGCTGTAACGGTCCTGGGAGTGTATAATGGGGAAAGTGTAGAGGGAGCATTACTCTGTATCTAACTCCGTGCTGTACCTGTCCTGGCAGTGTTTGATGGAGACAGTGTAGAGGGAGCTTTACACTGTATCTAACCCCGTGCTGTACCTGTCCTGGGAGTGTTTGATGGGGACGGTGTAGAGGGAGCTTTAATCTCAATCTAAACCCGTGAGATACCTGTCCTGGGAGGGTTTGATGCGGATGGTGTAGAGGGAGATTTACTCTGTATCTAACCCCGTGCAATACCTGCCCTGGGAGTGTTTTATGGGGACAGTGTAGGGGGAGATTTATTCTGTATCTAACCCCGTGCTGTACCTGTTTTGGGAGTATTTTATGGAGACGGTGTAGAGGGAGCTTTACTCTGTATCTAATCCCGTTCTGTAACTGTGCTGGGAGTGTTTGATGGGGACAGTGTAGGGAGAGATTTACACTGTATCTAACCCCGTGCTGTACCTGTCCTGGGAGTGTTTGATGCGGACAGTGTAGAGGGAGCTTTACTCTGTATCTATTCCCGTGCTGTATCTGTCCTGGGGGTGTTTGATGGGGACAGCGTAGAGGGAGCTTCACTCTGGATTAAACCCCGTGCTGTATCTGTCCGGGGAGTGCTGGATGAGGACAGTGTAGAGGGAGATTTAATCTCTATCTAAACCCGTGCAATCTCTGTCCTGGGAGTGTTTGATGGGGACAGTGTAGGGGGAGCTTTACTCTGTAACTAACCACGTGCTGTTCCTGTCCTGGGAGTGTTTGATGGGGACAGTGTAGAGGGAGCTTAAATCTGCATTTAACCCCATGCAGTACCTGCCCTGGGATTGTTTTATGGGGACAGTGTAGGGGGAGCTTTATTCTTTATCTTAGCCCGTGCTGTACCTGTCCTGGGAGTGTTTGATGGGGACGGTGTAGATGGAGGTTTACTCTGTATCTAACCCCGTGCAATACCTGCACTGGAAGTGTTTTATGGCGACAGTGTAGGGAGAGATTTACTCTGTATCTAACCCAGTGCTGTACCTGTCCTGGGAGTGTTTGATGCGGACAGTGTAGAGGGAGCTTTACTCTGTATGTAACCCCGTGCTGTATCTGTCCTGGGAGTGTTTGATGCGGACAGTGTAGAGGGTGCTTTACTCTGTATCTATCCCCGTGCTGTATCTGTCCTGGGAGAGTTTGATGGGGACAGTGTAGAGGGAGCTTTACTCTGGATCTAACCCCGTGCTGCATCTGTCCGGGGAGTGTTTGATGAGGACAGTGTAGAGGGAGCTTTACTCTGTATCTAACCCCGTGCTGTATCTGTCCTGGGAGTGTTTGATGCGGACAGTGTAGAGGGTGCTTTACACGGTATCTATCCCCATGCTGTATCTGTCCTGGGAGTGTTTGATGGGGACAGTGTAGAGGGAGCTTTACTCTGTATCTAACCCCGTGCTGTACCTGTCCTGGGAGTGTTTGATGGGGACAGTGTAGAGGGAGCTTTACTCTGTATCTAACCCCGTGCTGTACCTGTCCTGGGAGTGTTTGATGGGGACAGTGTAGAGGGTGCTTAAATCTGCATTTAACCCCATGCAGTACCTGCCCTGGGATTGTTTTATGGGGACAGTGTAGAGGGAGCTTTACTCTGTAACTAACCACGTGCTGTTCCTGTCCTGGGAGTGTTTGATGGGGACAGTGTAGAGGGAGCTTTACTCTGTATCTAACCCCGTGCTGTACCTGTCCTGGGAGTGTTTGATGCGGACAGTGTAGAGGGTGCTTTACTCTGTATCTATCCCCGTGCTGTATCTGTCCTGGGAGAGTTTGATGGGGACAGTGTAGAGGGAGCTTTACTCTGGATCTAACCCCGTGCTGCATCTGTCCGGGGAGTGTTTGATGAGGACAGTGTAGAGGGAGCTTTACTCTGTATCTAACCCCGTGCTGTATCTGTCCTGGGAGTGTTTGATGCGGACAGTGTAGAGGGTGCTTTACACGGTATCTATCCCCATGCTGTATCTGTCCTGGGAGTGTTTGATGGGGACGGTGTAGAGGGAGATTTACTCTGTATCTAACCCCGTGCTGTACCTGTCCTGGGAGTGTTTGATGGGGACAGTGTAGAGGGAGCTTTACTCTGTATCTAACCCCGTGCTGTACCTGTCCTGGGAGTGTTTGATGGGGACAGTGTAGAGGGTGCTTAAATCTGCATTTAACCCCATGCAGTACCTGCCCTGGGATTGTTTTATGGGGACAGTGTAGAGGGAGCTTTACTCTGTAACTAACCACGTGCTGTTCCTGTCCTGGGAGTGTTTGATGGGGACAGTGTAGAGGGAGCTTTACTCTGTATCTAACCCCGTGCTGTACCTGTCCTGGGAGTGTTTGATGCGGACAGTGTAGAGGGTGCTTTAATCTGTATCTATCCCCGTGCTGTATCTGTCCTGGGCGGGTTTGATGGGGACAGTGTAGAGGGAGCTTTACTCTGGATCTAACCCCGTGCTCTATCTGTCCGGGGAATGTTTGATGAGGACAGTGTAGAGGGTGCTTTCCTCTGTATCTATCCCCGTGCTGTATCTGTCCTGGGAGTGTTTGATGGGGACGGTGTAGAGGGAGTTTTACTCTGTATCTAACCCCGTGCAATACATGCCCTGGGAGTGTTTGATGGGGACAGTGTAGAAGGAGCTTTAAACTGTATCCAACTCCGTGCTGTACCTGTCCTGGGAGTGTTTAATGGCGACAGTGTAGAGGGAGCTTTACTCTGTATCTAACCCCGTGCTGTAACTGTCCTTGGGAGTGTTTGATGGGGACGGGGTAGAGGGAGCTTTACTCTGTATCTAACCCCATGCTGTACCTGCCCTGGGAATGTTTGATGGGGAAAGTGTAGAGGGAGCTTTACTCTGTATGTAACCCCGTGCTGTACCTGCCCTGGGAGTGTTTGATGGGGACAGTGTAGAGGGAGCTTTACACTGTATCTAACACCGTGCTGTACCTGTCCTGGGAGTGTTTGATAGGGACGGTGTAGAGGGAGCTTTAATCTCAATCTAAACCCGTGAGATACCTGTTCTGGGAGTGTTTGATGCGGACGGTGGAACGGGAGCTTTACTCTGTATCTAACCCCGTGCTGTACCTGTCCTGGGAGTGTTTGATCCGGATAGTGTAGATGGAGCTTTACTCTGTATTTAACCCGGTGCTGTACCTGTCCTGGGAGTGTTTGATGGGGACGGTGTAGAGGGAGCTTTACTCTGTATCTAACCCCGTGCTGTACCTGTCCTGGGAGTGTTTGATGGGGACAGTGTAGAGGGAGCTTTAATCTGTATTTAACCCCGTGCAGTACCTGCCCTGGGATTGTTTTATGGGGACAGTGTAGAGGGAGCTTTAATCTCAATCTAAACCCGTGAGATACCTGTCCTGGGAGAGTTTGATGCGGATGGTGTAGAGGGAGATTTACTCTGTATCTAACCCCGTGCAATACCTGCCCTGGGAGTGTTTTATGGGGACAGTGTAGGGGGAGATTTACTCTGTAACTAACCACGTGCTGTTCCTGTCCTGGGAGTGTTTGATGGGGACAGTGTAGAGGGAGCTTAAATCTGCATTTAACCCCATGCAGTACCTGCCCTGGGATTGTTTTATGGGGACAGTGTAGGGGGAGCTTTATTCTTTATCTTAGCCCGTGCTGTACCTGTCCTGGGAGTGTTTGATGGGGACGGTGTAGATGGAGGTTTACTCTGTATCTAACCCCGTGCAATACCTTCACTGGAAGTGTTTTATGGCGACAGTGCAGGGAGAGATTTACTCTGTATCTAACCCAGTGCTGTACCTGTCCTGGGAGTGTTTGATGCGGACAGTGTAGAGGGAGCTTTACTCTGTATGTAACCCCGTGCTGTATCTGTCCTGGGAGTGTTTGATGCGGACAGTGTAGAGGGTGCTTTACTCTGTATCTATCCCCGTGCTGTATCTGTCCTGGGAGAGTTTGATGGGGACAGTGTAGAGGGAGCTTTACTCTGGATCTAACCCCGTGCTGCATCTGTCCGGGGAGTGTTTGATGAGGACAGTGTAGAGGGAGCTTTACTCTGTATCTAACCCCGTGCTGTATCTGTCCTGGGAGTGTTTGATGCGGACAGTGTAGAGCGTGCTTTACACGGTATCTATCCCCATGCTGTATCTGTCCTGGGAGTGTTTGATGGGGACGGTATAGAGGGAGATTTACTCTGTATCTAACCCCGTGATGTACCTGTCCTGGGAGTGTTTGATGGGGACAGTGTAGAGGGAGCTTTACTCTGTATCTAACCCCGTGCTGTACCTGTCCTGGGAGTGTTTGATGGGGACAGTGTAGAGGGTGCTTAAATCTGCATTTAACCCCATGCAGTACCTGCCCTGGGATTGTTTTATGGGGACAGTGTAGAGGGAGCTTTACTCTGTAACTAACCACGTGCTGTTCCTGTCCTGGGAGTGTTTGATGGGGACAGTGTAGAGGGTGCTTAAATCTGCATTTAACCCCATGCAGTACCTGCCCTGGGATTGTTTTATGGGGACAGTGTAGAGGGAGCTTTACTCTGTAACTAACCACGTGCTGTTCCTGTCCTGGGAGTGTTTGATGGGGACAGTGTAGAGGGAGCTTTACTCTGTATCTATCCCCGTGCTGTATCTGTCCTGGGCGGGTTTGATGCGGACAGTGTAGAGGGAGCTTTACTCTTTATCTAACCACGTGCTGTACCTGTCCTGGGAGTGTTTGATGGGGACAGTGTAGAGGGAGCTTTACACTGTATCTAACCCTGTGCTGTACCTGTCCTGGGAGTGTTTCATGCGGACAGTGTAGAGGGTGCTTTCCTCTGTATCTATCCCCGTGCTGTATCTGTCCTGGGAGTGTTTGATGGGGACGGTGTAGAGGGAGTTTTACTCTGTATCTAACCCCGTGCAATACATGCCCTGGGAGTGTTTGATGGGGACAGTGTAGAAGGAGCTTTAAACTGTATCCAACTCCGTGCTGTACCTGTCCTGGGAGTGTTTGATGTGGACAGTGTAGTGGGAGCTTTACTCTGTATCTAACCCCGTGCTGTACCTTTCCTGGGAGTGTTTGATGGGGACAGTGTTGAGGGAGCTTTTCTCTGTATCTAACCCCGTGCTGTACCTGTCCTGGGAGTGTTTGATGGGGACAGTGTAGAAGGAGCTTTAAACTGTATCCAACTCCGTGCTGTACCTGTCCTGGGAGTGTTTGATGTGGACAGTGTAGTGGGAGCTTTACTCTGTATCTAACCCCGTGCTGTACCTTTCCTGGGAGTGTTTGATGGGGACAGTGTTGAGGGAGCTTTTCTCTGTATCTAACCCCGTGCTGTACCTGTCCTGGGAGTGTTTGATGGGGACGGTGTAGAGGGAGATTTACTCTGTATCAACCCTTTGCTGTAACTTTCCGGGGAGTGTTTGGTTGGGACAGGGTAGATGGAGATTTTACTACGTGCTGTACCTCTCCTGTGGGTGTTTCATGAGGTCTGTGTGTCACAGTGCGTTAGATACGCTGTCCTTTCCCCCTCTGGGACCGGGTGTTACAGTGCGTTAGATACACTGTCCATTCCCCCTCTGGGACCGGGTGTCACAGTGCATTAGATACACTGTCCTTTCCCCCTCTGGGACCGGGTGTCACAGTGCGTTAGATACACTGTCCTTTCCCCCTCTGGGACCGGGTGTCACAGTGCGTTAGATACACTGTCCTTTCCCCCTCTGGGACCGGGTGTCACAGTGCGTTAGATACACTGTCCTTTCCCCCTCTGGGACCGGGTGTCACAGTGCATTAGATACGCTGTCCTTTCCCCGTCTAGGACCGGGTGTCACAGTGCGTTAGATACACTGTCCTTTCCCCCTCTGGGACCGGGTATCACAGTGCGTTAGATACACTGTCCTTTCCCCCTCTGGGACCGGGTGTCACAGTGCGTTAGATACACTGTCCTTTCCCTCTCTGGGACCGGGTGTCACAGTGCGTTAGATACACTGTCCTTTCCCCCTCTGGGACCGGGTGTCACAGTGCGTTAGATACACTGTCCT